>NW_024882592.1:0-195000 GCF_019059575.1 Amphibalanus amphitrite | reverse complement strand
AGAACGCATTCAGTGCACCGACTACATGAGCAAATTCGTATCAGTGACGTCAAACGGATCTAGTTTGGCTCTCGGCCCGATGCGCATTACAAACGGAATAGCATACAAATGTGGCGCACTTCCGTAGCAATAGAGGTGACTAAATTAAAAATTTATTATCTTATGTCTTTTTTGCATTTAATCTGCTCAAAACATTCTCAATTAACTTAACAAAAAAAAGTTGAACATAAAGTTGTCTTGCTTTGACTCATTGGGCAATTGCCTCTCTTGATTCGTCTGTAGTGCTGTCAGAAAAATGTTTCAACTAAAATTATGTGGATATTTACTATTTGGTTTTCACTATATTTATTGTTGAAAGCTTGACAAAATACCGACATATTTTTTTAAATATTATTTCAAAAGAAGAAAATGAAAAAATATCTATTATTTTGCATTGTAATGTTTCTTTTTGCGAAGAAATAGTTCCTGTAATACGTATCTTGGTCCTATTCGCTTCTAAGCCTCTTTTCCAGCGGATTTTGTTCGGACCGCCGATTCGTATTAGCAGGTGGATACATGAGTCGGTAGTACGCTCCTGATTCGCATTAGCGGTGAATCCGATCGTGATACGTATTTGCTTTGCTCATGTAACCGCGGATCGGATCGCCGATTCGTACTAGCAGGTGGCTACATGAGTCGATAATGCGTTCCTAATTCGAATTAGCGGCTAAATACGTATTTACTGTGCTCATGTAACTCCGATAATTGTCACCGGGGCTGCCGGTTCTCACTTCTAGCTGTAGGACCGCCTCAATCACGTTAGCTCCGAGTAGGAGTTCCACCTTGCGCCCACGGCAGTCCGGCAGCTTCAGATCATGCACATGCCGCCACTGTTTTGCAGGATAATGCGGCACAGTAAGATTGATCTCCTTTACTGAGAAGGCTTCTGGCACTGAAACAGAGTAGACTTCCTCTCCCTCAGTCAGCAGATTTAACTGCAGACGTCTCGTGCGCTGCTGGGAGCCATTCCCTTCAACATTTCTCAGTCGCAAAGTTTGGCGCTCCCCCTGGAGTCCGAGTTCTTCCACGACATCTTCTGCAACGAGAGAAGTTTGTGATCCTGGGTCTAGCAGCGCACATACCGACCCCCACCGGACACGATTTGGTAGCCGAGGTCTGTGACGTCAGCCGGGCGTGAAGTTTTCCCTTCACCATAGGCTTCACACACAAACCGGCCGAAGTTCATGCCAGGATAGCCCGGCTTGAAAGTGCAAAAATGATTAAATTTTGCCCTCAATAGATTCATTGCTTCATTTTATAACTAAAAACGTCCGTTATTAGGACTTAATGAAGGTAAAAAGTACTCAAAATCGAAGTTCAAGAAGATGCTGTCCGAGCAAAATCTGGTAACATCACGTGACCACTTTTAAGCAGAATGTATATAATTCAAGGATGTTATTACACAATTGCTGCCTAAAACATCATAAATAATACGCTTGTAACATTTATTGCTTCTGTTTAAGTCATAACATTGCAAAACGCAAAGTTTATCATGGAAGTCACGTGACCAAAGGTATAGCAGGGGTTGGGACAAGCACTCAAAGGATTTCAAGTTTTTTAATTAAATTATATAAGTTTCATGATGAAATTGATAGAATGTATTTTTTCCGAATGAAATACAAATTTTCGTATGTAAAATATTTTTCTTATGGGCGAAATTCTCCATATAAGAAATGTCAGTGACGTCACCAGGGCTTTACGTGGGCTTTACTCAAAACATCGGACCTACCTGTTTCTTATAGGTATCTTGGCACATACCTTCCTGGTCTTGCCGTTCTGGCCGACGACGGTGACCTCCACAACCTGGAGAAGAGTAGTGACCTGTTCCACAGGCAGTGACGACGCAGCAACCACCCGTTGGCCTTCGCCTTCCTCCTTGAGGCTGGCCACATACTTGCCGTTTGCTTCTTCGATTTCTTCCAAAGCCACATCAAGTTCTTTGAGCGTCTCGGCGAGTTGAGTTCGGCTGCCTTTACTATCTATGAGAATCAATGCACGTCTCCTTACTCTTGTTAGCTTGCACAGCCTTCTACCACGCACGGATTTCAACGTTTTCGTCTCGTCCATGTCTTGTATCTGTCTTCCAATTGATTGCACAATGCACAGTGCACGGAGTTTAAAACTGTTCCGACATTCGGGAAAAAATGTGGGTTAAAATGACGGTTTCTATTAACTCCATTCAACACCAAAGCATCAGAGCCGGTTCAACAGCGACTACATGATCATTGCAGCTTTAGTTTACATGATTGAATAGGTTTTAAACTGTTCCGAGCAAAATTAAGCCACATTTACCACTTAACTCATTCTATGGCATTTCACGTATATGCAAACAGGTAAATCAGTGCCGTTCTTCCTTTACATGATTTACATTCGCTCGTTCTCACTGCAACTAAATATCGCTGAACACATATTTTCTCGCGGCTTTCCAGATGAAATACCTCCGGCTTGAGATGACGGACCACTAAATAAAAACACGGATAAATTGTCGGCTAGTCGCAACACTGAGGGCTCAACGCCGGAGCCTCTGACGGCCTAAGACGGGACCTTCGCATCGGACGGTCACTCACCGGTGACTTTTGAGGGCCCCACACCGACGACTCTGGAGAGCCCCCAGCGGCGTCTGAGAGTACCTTGCTGGTCTCTGAGGACTCCACAGGGCTCCTGAAGACACCGTAGACCTCTTGAGGGCCCCTTGTCTGTCTCTGAGGGCCCCTGTCGGTTTATAAAGGGTTCGAGCCAGCAGCTTTAAGTTCGAGCCCACACCCGACTGTGATGACCCCACACTCCACTGTCTCTGAGGGCCCACAATGGCAACTGTGAGGACCTTCACCGGCGCCTCTGAGGGCCACACACTAGCACCTCAGAGGGCCCACAGTGGCACCTCTGGGGCCCCGCACCAATGCCTCTGAGGGCCTCACACCGGTACCAACCTGTGAGGGCCCACACCAGTGCCTCCAAAGGCTTCATAACCGGCGGCCCTGATGGCACTACACCGGTGATTTTTGGGGGCCAACCGAAGGCAGAACACAATCCCTTAGTCTCGCTGAGTTTCTATCCCAATCCCATACCGGCTTCTATCCCAATTCCGGCTCAACTAATTAGCAGCCCCCCCCCCCCTAATGGGTCAGCAGCGCCGCGCCGGTGTCGGTGCCGGGGGCCAGCACCATCGGGGCGGAGTGAGTGAAAATGAGGTTTTAAGGCGTCCCTGTCCATTGGACATTCGGCCGCCTGTAAAGAATCTGTTTGGTAGAAAAATATCGAATTGCTAGAATTTTGATATTGCAAGTGCTCATTTACTTTAATTAAGTGTGTGTGAGTTCTAAAATTTTGACCTGAAGTGCTCGGTAACGCGTTGTGGGTTTCTTGGGAGGTGAGTGGGATCCTGGGACTTACTTTACCTACTGTTAGAATTAGTTTTACGTTATAGTTGCTTTAAAGGGTTGTTAAGATATCACTTTGTCCTCCATCAAGACAATAAATTCGATTTGGGATTAATTTTGCCATGGTGCCGGCACATGGCCTACTCTTCACGAACTACACCATGGGTTCTTTGTCGTGCGGGTTAGGAGGCAATCCCCACACCCCTTCTCACGCCGGGTGTCGCGTTCACCCGTATTTAGGGCCTTGGTTCACCCTACAATGCCGGGTGGTGCATGGGCCTAAATAATTATTGTCTGAAGGACAAGACTGCATGGCCATTTAACAACTTTGAAGAGGTGAAGACCAGTTGGCCTCTCTTAATTTTGAATCTCTCCTGTCTGCGCGTGACCGGCACCAAGCTTGGACCAGCGCACGGCTGAGTGGTGTGGTGAATGTCGGCCGGCGTAACTGGCACCAAGCTTGGACTAGCGCCCGGCTGAGTGGTGTAGTGAATATCAGCCGGCGTATCTAGCACCAAGCTTGGACCAGCGCACGGTTGAGTGGTGTACTGGGTGTCAGCCGGCGTAACTGGCACCAAGCTTGGACCAGCGCACGGCGGAGCCAGGAGAATTCTCGAGTGTGATTACCGCTAAGTCAACTGTTGGGATGTTGGGCACGGCACTTAACTGTTCGTTTATGTGTGCTTTAGAGTGCTCCTGTTAGCTTAGTGTCTTGTAAATATCTGAAGAGAAGTGCTAATAGCTCTGGGTGTCTGTCACCTAAAAGCTGATCTAAGCTCAACGTTACGTTCTCCTGCCGACAGAAGGCAATGATGTGTTGTCGGTGGAGGTTGAAGTGAGAGCACTCTAGCAGGATGTGTTGAACTGTAGGCACTGTGTTGACATTGCAGAAGGCACAAATGTTATATTGTTGTGGTTCTAGCCATGGTGCGTTGAGTCTGGTGCGTCCGGTTCTAAGTCTGGTGAGCATTACTTCCTTTTGCCTTGTGTTTTGTTTTGAGGTCGCCCAGAAGCCTAATCGGGGTTTGATTGAGTGCATGTGTGCTGGTCCTATCTCGTCCCATGTCGTTTGTCGTAGTTGTTGTATGTGGAGTTCGAGGATGGCCTTGCAGTCGTCTGCCGGGTACTGTATTGCAAGTGGTTCTGCTAGATGCAATGCTTGCTTTGCTAGTTTGTCTGCCTTTTCGTTTCCAGAGATAGAAGCATGTCCAGGAATCCAAAGAAATTTAATGTTTCGTTTTTCAGGGATAGAATTTTGAATGCGAGAAATGATGAAATGTGTTGGGCTTGTGGTGTTACTCAGGGCTTGTAAGACTGATTTTGAGTCGGTGCAGATTACTACGTTACTAAGCTTTTCATGGGTACATGATTTGACGGCGAATAAGAGGGCCATGGCCACAGCTGTGAAAATGGAGAAGTTATCCGGTAAACGTCTGCTTAATTCAAAGTGTGGAGTCGTCAGTGCAAAAGCTACTTTGTGTTCCTGTTTTGAGCCGTCAGTGTACATGAATGTTTTGTTTGGGCGCTGTGCTTTGTATTCGTTAAATTTCGACTGCATTTCTGTTGGTGTGATGCCTGATTTGTTTCCAGAGAAAAGATATTCGATTTTGGGTGGTGCCTTTAGCCAGAAGGGTTTTGCTCGAGGCCTGGGTGCCAGATCCGGTAAAGTAAATTGCAGTTTAGATAAGCAGGTGCTCAACTAATCTTTTAGTGATGGGTGTCGTAATCGGGAATGTCTATGACATCCGAGTCTGCTTATCGGCCGGAAGCAGTGTTGCACTGGGTGGTTCGGAGTTGTTTTAACGTTAATGGCATATCGGCAAAGTTGTTGCATACGTCTTTCCTGGCAATTCAACAAGGTGACGTCGGCCAGAAGTGTCGCGTTTCGTGTACTGGGTATGGCCCCGGTTGCAATGCGCAGACATGTGTTCTGGATGGCTTCTATTTGTTTTATCTGGTGATCTGTTAGGCTTCCGTGATAAGCTATACTGCAGTACTCTAAAATGGGTCTGATGATGGCCTTGTATAGTTGCAAAATGGTTTTTCGGTCGCCGCCCCAGTCTGTGCCTGTGAGCGCACGGAGGAGGTTCATGCGCTTTGCGCACTTGTTTTTGATGTCTTTGATGTGCTTAGAAAATGTTAAATTTCGATCTATGCGGACTCCTAAGAATTTGAAATCTTTAGCTTCCTTAACTGCTTTGCCGTTAAGGTTTAACCTAGTGTTAGTGGTTTTCCGGTTTCTAGTGAAGGTTACAGAGGCGGACTTCTCGGTTGATATGGTGAAGCCCCATTCTTTGCACCATAATGCAATTTTGTTCAGGCCAAGTTGGACGTCTTTTTCGACCTTGAAGAGGTTGTGGTGTGTAGCCCAAATGGCCACGTCGTCCGCACGTGGCCACTTGGGCTACACACCACGACCTCTTCAAGGTCGAAAAAGACGTCCAACTTGGCCTGAACAAAATTGCATTATGGTGCAAAGAATGGGGCTTCACCATATCAACCGAGAAGTCCGCCTCTGTAACCTTCACTGTCGGCCACGCGCACTCAATGGTTAGCGCTTAGCACCGGCGGCTAGCGCACGCCCGGCGTGTTATCGGCCGTGAGCCGCTCCAAAACGGCTGCAGTAATGGTCGATATAGGCAGTAAGCAGATGAGGAGATGCAGGTGGATTGGCGTATTTACAAATTGCAACCGAGCTCCGCCGTAGGGTATTTTATTTATTTATTTTTTCTTTCTACAGGGTGTTTCACTAAAAAAGTCAAAAAGTAAATGCTTATTAAAGATATATAAAATACGCAAAGCACGTGGTTGTGCACGTGGCTTTGTTGCAAATTTTTGGACATTTATGCTTTGGCCACTTAAGATACATTTTACACTCATACGGAGCGAGGGCAGGAGGCCAAAGTTACTAGTCGTTTTTTTCCTTATACAGAACAAGAACAGGTTATTTACACCGCAACAGGAGCGGTGGATTACACTTACATTTGGTGCTATCAGAAACATTGGAACCGTACGCCGACTTTTCAGGAAACGTTTCACTCTCTCACCTCGCTACGACCCAGATTATAAAAGTTTCAAAGGGCTTCTTGAGAGGTTTAAAAGGGTTCCTTTGATGCCGGTTCCAGTCCAAAAAAAGGCGGGTCGCCCCCACCTCTCGGCGGAAATCGTTGAAAAGGTCAGGGTCTTTTTTAGGGCCTTTTAAGATAACAAGAAGCTTATTTCAACATCAGAAATAGCCAAGCCCCCAATTTATCAGAAACAACCACTGTAACGGCTGTAGCCACCAAGAACTGGCTGGACCAGAAGTTCCGTTCCCGGGCCGAATAATCAGCTGCCTCACCGCCCGCCCCTGGCCAGCGCGAGGCCCCGATCTGTCACCGCTAGCCTTCTGGTTTTGGTCAGTAGCTCTCGCAGAGCTGAGGAAGACTTAAGTCGCATCACTTTTGGAGCTGAAGAGCACAATGCAAGGCTTTGCCGACAGTCTGGACGCTGAAGATGAAGACGGGCTGTGAGGCACCTCCGGACACGTGCCGAAACGGTGCATCAAAAGAAGGGGCGGATATGTGGATAAGGTTTGAGTGACTGTGATATCGCTGTTATATATTCAAATGTCCAACAATTGCGGATGAAATGATATGCAAATTTCCTTAGAAAACATTGTTCTTATGTGCATTATGACCTTTTACTTTTTGACACTTTTAGTGAAACACCCTGTAATAGTCCGTTACCCATGATCAGGCAACCAGGAGTGCCCCCACCCTCAGTCCCAGCGACGCACAGAACCCTTACGTTAACACCAAAATCAAAATCAAAGTAGAAAAAGTCGCGGCACTCCCTGCTAAGAAGAGGAAAAAAACATAAAAGCGGAATTGATTACGTATGATATTATTTAACTTGGTTAGTAGATACAGAGAGCCATAGTAGTTAATGCCAAATCCAGCACAAACTGTCCGCTAAGGGTTCAATCGCACATCGTTAGTGAGGAACACGCACACACTCACTTGGAAGGGGACATTAGTGGGGTAAATCAGGTCTGGTCTAATTCATGCATATTGTCTTGCCATCCCTCCCGATGCCCTCCAGCTAAGCCGAGCTTGTTGCAAGAGAGTCATCAGGAGAGATGGGGCCTGATATGGTGATTAGTGCGAGCAAACATTTCCATGCCAACACTCTCCCAGTCTCACACTCCTGCGGCCCGCCTGGCCAGGCCAGGGCGGTACCATTCCCCAATGCATCAGGAATGGTCCGCCCCGGCCCCGGGGAGAACTCAACGTTGCCTCCCCAACCGGGGAGATCTGTGGGGTACCTCCCCGGCGCTCCAGGCGGGCGGTTCGCCCCCACCGGCGCCGTCCCGCGTACCGCGTTGTGGACGGCGCCCCCGCGACCGACCAGCCGAGCGGGAGGTCAGCCCATCGTGTGGGCCGGCCCCCCGCCCGGCCGGCCAGCCGACCGGCCCCGCAGTTAAGCTGGGCCGGTCTCGGGTTAGCCCGGACCGGCCCTTTTTCCGCCGTAGTGTATTTCAGTTGGGGTATTTTCTACCATTCATCTGCCTGAGCTTGGGGTAATTACAGTTTGTCGGCGACGTTAAGAAATGATGCACTTTTTTCGCAGTATAGGTTATCGCATGTGCATATTTTTGCCTTTTTGGTTGCGCTTTTCCCTCGCCCGTATAGGGGGAGGCGTTGAGCGGACCCCATCTGTTTTTCGTGAGTAACTCGCGTAAAAACTGTCCGATCGCGACGAAACCTTCAATACCCCCGATTTTATCAATTTTACTCCTACCCTGAAAATTTCATGACCCTGACCCAAATGACCTTTGACCTAAGACCTATTTCTCGAGACCATGTTTGGCCCGAATCGCGATTCGGCGTATGTCGGCTCGCATTAGCCGCGCGTTTGCAGTCTTTACGTGGTTTCAAGCGTTGAAACATGTGATATGATGCTGGTCCCATGCATTAGGGGGGGGGGGGGGTGTCACATGAAGGTCAGGTCAGCTCAATGACCTTTGATGACCTCGGTTCACTTTTTCAAGTTTAACATGTTTCTAGGCTAGTTTTTGGAGCTGATTTCGAATTTAGCAACCATTTGAACATTACAGGGGGTGTAACGAAATTATCCGGACATCTTTCTTCCCGCTGTAATTAAAAAGCAAAACATTCTGGTACTTTTTATTTTGACTGAGCATGTAGCCACCTTTCATAAAAACACAGTGGCGAATGTTTTGGAGCATTTTAGCCAATGGATTCTCCAGCACACTGGCTTTGATACGGACCAACGCCGTCTAAACCTGTGCCTGCGGTTGGGCGGTGCTTGTGGCGGGCGTCTTTTCAGTCACCTCCTGAACAAGAGCCCACAGGTTTTCGATTGAATTGGGATCGCGACTTTTTCCAAGTCATAAGCGTTAGCCCAGAATGATTGAAGGTTCTATCGGCATCACTTCCCGTTCTTTTAGGGACTTAGAAAAAGTAAAAGTAGAAAAAGTAGCGCGCCGCCCCGCATGAAGACAGCGTGGCCTGAATCAGGCATCAGTGCGCGTTCAGAAACCGAGCCCTCCTATATCGTCTGGTTGAGCGCCTCCGACTATTCATTGGCCAGTATGTTTCTCCGGTAATTCTTGACGTTGATGGCGGTATTATGTGACACTATGTCTTATTGGAGGATCGCTACTCGCTAGGCAGCTGAACATTTTTTTTTATAAATTTAGCTCGAATGTTTGAATGGACGGATTGACAGAGCCGGAGCCCACGCTAAGCAGAGCTTGTTGCGTAGACCCCGACCCCTACCGTCCGATCGCGCAATTCCGGGTAACGGGAGAATTTAGATTCCAAAGTTTAACGTGCCCTTCAAAGCCGGACACGGCCTGTCCCACTCAACTGACTTCAACTGGCTGCGGCTGCTCCCACCAACCGCAGACCATCCCCGTCAGGAGTCTCAAATATCGAGCGCCGGAGCGTCTCGAACCCGGGCTCTCACTACCGGGAGTCCAATGCTCTACCAACTGAGCTACGGGACAGGCAAACATGCTCCAGTTCTGGATATTATCCGGATGTTTGACGGCGGCGAAGGCCAGCAAGTTCGAGCGGCTGGCCGCCCATACATGGCCGATTTGACGGTTCAAAGGATAATACAGCTCGAACGGCTACCCATCCAACCAGACCACCTCACCCTTATCATTCTTCAACCAGTGGACGCGATCTGGCGTGAGGCGAAAGGTGGTGAACTGGTTGTTTTCCCGTCAGTTTCGTTGTCTTTTTCAGTTTGAAGGGCACTAGAACCAAGTTAAAGGGCGGGTAGCGGTAAACCATGATATGGGATCTCTTATTATCTGACTTGGTAAGAATTCGAGTCAATTTGCGGATTGATTGGTGCCGTTTCCTTGCCGCTATCTTGATGACTCTCCTCGCCACTTGACAAAGGGCGGCTTTTGTGGTCGCGACCGGGCTGAGTCTGCCACCAAAGTCCCAGCTTATTACACCTCAGGCAGATGTGCAATTGGCTGCTGCTGATGTCCAGCTGCTGGCAGACCAGCTTCTGGCTGATGACGCCGTGGATACCGCCCTGCAATTTTACCACGAAAGGAGAGATTGTATCCCTTTCTCGCAACTGCCTTGGACGAAAACTACCATGTGAACCCGTCTGTGAATCGACTCCTACTCAGAGCAACAGTCACATGACAAGGTCAGGTCACTGCTGAGTTGAAAACCGATAGCAGAGGCACGTATTCATCCAATGTTCCCACTTCTAACATCAGAAAGGATTAGGAAACTGTGCAAACAGATATGGCGAAAAAAATAGATGTCCGGATAATTTCGTTACACCCTGTACTGAAGTAGTTTTAGTGCCTTCGTAACATGTTACAAAGCTGTCAGAAAAAATAGCTTTCCAACAAGGTACTATGAAACATCAAAGCAATTTCGATTTGTTACAACAGCTTCAGATCATGATAGGCTTGATGTTTGTTATTGTAACATGACAATAATAACTAACAATAATAACAACTAAGCAATTGATAATATCAGTATTTGCAGTTTCCACACAATGTTTCATAATATTATTCGATTTTTATATCAAGAAACCCAAATAATCCACAAATTGTTATTGAAACACTCCCACTTCAAGAGTTCACAGCAATAACAATACAAGTTCAGAAGCAAATAAACATAGCGCCAGATTTCGTATGAAACGCGCCATCATCCTGAAGTTTCTACCACAGACGGTAGTTCAACCGCAGCTGTAGTGCGAAAACCCCTGCCCACCTTACCCCACGGCGGTGCTCGGTTGCAATTTGTAAATACGCGGTGGATTGTAGTTATAAATGGACAAGTATGGTATCGAGAGTATATGAACCTCCAGGCTCCACAAATCAAACTATTAAAACAGTTACATTAAAGGCGTACCGGTTTCGTCTATTGACTTCTTCAGCGCCGTTGTATGAAACAAGGAACAAGAAAACGAGCACAACATCAATCGTTTGAAATAAATAGCACGTATTGCTGAGAACAAGGTCAGAGTAGTCGGGTACCTCCTAGATAAAACGAAATCATACATATTTTCGTGAACATGTAACAATCTATTCGCAACATGATATTACAATAGCTAAATAGTATTAAATCAATTGACGGTGCATATAATATGTTTTCACTTCTCTCTCTCTCTCTCTCTCTCTCTCTCTCTCTCTCTCTCTCTCTCTCTCTCTCTCTCTCTCTCTCTCTCTCTCTCTCCCTCTCTCTCTCTCTCTCTCTCTCTCTCTCTCTCTCTCTCTCTCTCTCTCTCTCTCTCTCTCTCTCTCTCTCTCTCATTGATCTAGATAAAAATTAAAAATGAGAGAGAGAGAGAGAGAGAGAGAGAAAGTGAGAGAAGTGAAAACATATTATATGCACCGTCAATTGATTTAATACTATTTAGCTATTGTAATATCATGTTGCGAATAGATTGTTACATGTTCACGAAAATATGCATGATTTCGTTTTATCTAGGAGGTACCCGACTACTCTGACCTTGTTCTCAGAAATACGTGCTATTTATTTCAAACGATTGATGTTGTGCTCGTTTTCTTGTTCCTTGTTTCATACAACGGCGCTGAAGAAGTCAATAGACGAAACCGGTACGCCTTTAATGTAACTGTTTTAATAGTTTGATTTGTGGAGCCTGGAGGTTCATATACTCTCGATACCATACGCGGTGGATTGATGACCGGCAAGCTCTTGTCTTTTACGAGGGCGAAGGGTCGAAGTCGGCTGCTAAGCCGTGAGCGGATTTTATCAGATGCCGGTTCATTATGACCTGTATCCGGGTCCTGGTCCGCTGGCGCACTCTTGGAGAGCCGAATCACAGCAAAACTCTATTTATACAGCTGCCGGACATTGGTCACGTGACCACATTTTCCGTTTGACCTTGAGTTGGCACCAGATTTTGTCGACAGATGTGGCGCAGCTTATTTTACTGCAATATTTTAGATATTAAATATTTAGACGTGTGGTAGCAAATGATACCGTGCAAATAATATTGAATCATCGGTGACATAGTTACCATTGAAACTCGAATAACATCAATAAAATACAATTTAACTATTATTACTCTTCCATTGAGTTTATTGTGTTTGCAGGTATAGGTAGAAACTGAAGAGCTGAGCCTGCAGCTTACAGTTGTTCTAATTTCTATAACTCTTAATGCATAAATCAAGGCTACTGACGGTTGCAAATTTGTTTCACTTATCTCTAATAACTTATACCCTACCTTCATCAACCATTATCTGTAAGAATCTTGCATCAATCATCCCCAGACTTATTAGTTTTTTTTTTACATGCCTACGCCCCGGCCGCGAGAGTGGGCGGGTACGACTCCCTCGCCCTAATTGAGCTAGCCTCGCGGGAAAAAACAAGCTTCTCGCTTGGCCGCACCCATCCGGTCGCTGAACACGTGGAATGCTCTCGACGAAAAAACACGTGTCTGCAGAAGTGACTTTACCTTCAAGAAAAATGTGAAAAAGTCGATACTTACCAAACTCTAGAGCACGCACACACCTACCATCATTTTAAACATGAGTGTTTTATATTACATTGCGTCACCATCTTTTAGCCTTGTCTTTGAGCCAGTCGTTACATGTCTTTTTTAGCTTTTTATAGGTATCACTCACGCCACTGCGTCCATGTATATTTTATTCTGTATATCATGGCAGCGGGTATGTGTATTTGTATGACGCTGTGGTGTAACAAGCCAATTGTATATTGGAAACCATAAAGATATGCGAAATAAATAAATAAATAAGCATGTGTGCCGTTACGGGACCGGGGACGCAGCGATTGATGCACGGTTTAAAAGTCTCAGGTCAACTGGTGGCCTCTGAGGGTCAGGTCAAGTGCCCCGAGGGCTAAAATACGATTTCGGGTTTTTAGAAATAACTTTGCCAAAAAACGGCGCAGAGTCGCGATTTTAGTACCATCATGTTTGTCATGCTCCGGTGCGTCAAATGGTACACTTTTGTTTGGGTGGGGTCAACATAAGGTGTTCACATCGGGTCAAAGTCAGGTCAGAGGCACTCAGGTCACGAAGTTGGTCGGAGGAGGTTATATCGTATATCATTCGATTCGATAGGCTTCCCGAGTCCATTGGCGACTTTTCCGACTTACCAGTTCATATTTATCAGGAGTTATTGACGAAAAAACTTGTGACCTATGACGTCACGCTAGTTTAAAGATGCAAAAGTGAAGCATTGGGCATTGCAAGAAGTGCATGACATTGCGATTCCATGTGCTTGAGTTAGGTTTAGATCATTCTCGGCGTCAAAATTACAGTTTCCATATTTTCCCCCATTGACTTGTAATGGTGACGTCACGCGATCGGCCTGACCTCATGTGACCTCTAGGAGAAATCCGAGATATACAAGTTTTGAGACTTCTGGAGGATACTAGGTCCTGTAAGTATCATCTCGCTGTGACAGCTCCTCTGGCACCGAGGGCATTGCGAAGTTTCGGTATTTTGGGACTATTGCAGAGGTTCACGTGTGACGTCATAAATCAGTAATCTGACCTGAGACGGAAATGCAATTGGTTTCCAAAGATGCGTATGGAAGCAAAGATAAGGTGTGCCAGATAGCAGCCCTCTAGCTGCAAGGTGTTTTGAGCTATCGCCAAATGTCTTGAGTGGAGCGCTACCGACTCCTCCGGTCGGCCGCCGGGGGTTAGGAGGCGTGCAGCGTATCGGAAAACCACCTGGTACTTAGCGAATTTTGCCGATAAAAATACGTTTTTATGCCGACTTATAGCCAAAAGACGACTGAATCTCAAATCAGTCGTATCCTTGCACTAAATGGCTTGGTTTAGACACGATAGGTCTGAAAAGAAAAGGCCCCATGGGCGCCTCTATGGGCGCCGCGAGGCCGTTGGCACCAGAGTTTCGGGAAGTGCCCTCGCCACAACCGCACGTGCAGCTTTGGTCACGTGACCAAGCGCATTTGCCGCCACTGTATTTATATACACTGTGCAAAACTCCATCCGCGACTGTATCTATAGTCTATACGGCTTCGCTTTTCGTCTGCGTTTGGCCTTCTACGGGCCCGGCCGGCCGGACGGCCCCCGATTGGCGATCCACCAGTGACGTCACTGGTAGTGTTAAGCTGATTGGCGAATAATACATGGGGAAAACCGGGACGACATCCCCTGGTGCCAGGGGTACAGCCCACCGCTAAAGTAATGTAGGGTTTTTACCAATCTCAACGGTTGGCTTTGACTGGCGATTGATTGTTTAATGCGGAGTGATCGAAAAGAAGATGTCAATAGCTAACGTTGCAGCTGCAAGGGTGACGATACATTTAAGCTACATTCAAAGTTTCATTGTAGTCTGGCTAATCGTTCCTAAGCTTCAGAAGCAGAACATACCCATGACTGAAACCCCACATTACTTCTGCTGTGGACTGTACATTTTTTCGCATCATATCGTTGCAAAATGTGTCGGCCGTCTGTATTTGAGGCATATTGTGAAAATTTTGCAAATCCCAAACGTTCGCCATGCCCCATGTCAAAACACTCGCGGGGTTGCAGAGTGCTTTCCTCAAGAGAGCTTCTGCCTTGTAAACGGCCTATGCCTGTCTATTATGTGGTCTTGTCGGGATTTTGTGTCTTAAAGAAAGCCATTCGCTTCAGATCTTCCTCTTGAAAGTTTCTAGGATCATTACATTTATTTACCTTTTTTAGGGCCAAGTGTCCTTGACAATGACGATTTTTGTGCTATTTTCCCAAAAAATCTAGCGTTTTAGAAATTATGAAAAAGTTGTAACTTTGTTCTGTCTTTATTTTACGATGACCTGCTATTTTTGGAACTGGGTAGCTTTTACTGGTGAGTTCTTGCCAGTTTTTAATAGTTAAGGCCGCATTTTCAGTTGCTTTCTGGCATACGAGTCTGCTGTTACGAGGGTCATTCAAAACGCTGTTATTCTCGGATGGTTGTCCTTAAATATTTTAAGCCACCATTTTTTTTTAATGACCATCATGTTGTACCCACCCTCGCCGACGCTTTCATATGTGTCAGTTCCCACTTAACCTTTCCAAATACTCCTGAAACGGAGAGTTTCACAACAGACCCGATTTTGCGACCTCCATTGCCTGACCCATGATCAGAGGTGAATCCTTTTTATGAGCTCATGAAGAGTTGAACGCATTTGAAAACAATGACACTGCTTGAGGACGGTTGTTAGCAATGCCCATGCAAAATTTCATCATCGAATTTCTTGTTGATTCAGAATGATTGACGAACAAGCATGGCTGGCACGTGTTAACGAACTTTTGAGACACCCTCTATATTAAAAAATACGAAATATTCACAAACAAGTTACTTTCACTCTGACACCATGTAGCGTGATCGTTAGTTATATTCCTCGCTCACTATCACATACAACACAAATAAAACAGAACGTGACATATTTACGTGACACTTATCCGGCTGCCTACATCTAAGTAGCCGGCACAATCGGTGACCCTGAGGCTTGAGGTCAATAAAATTAGGTTTCGCCGGTAGTTTGTTCAGGGCTATCAGTCGACATTTCAGTTTTGACAATCCGACGAGTAGTTACGGAGATAGGAGAGGATTTCCGTAGAGCCCCTCCCCCCCTCCGGAAGGTGCATTACAAAACATAAACCCAGTGGGGCGTGGGTTAACCCTCGCCCGTATTGGTGTTTTGCCAGCCGCGAACGTAAAGGGGGGGTTCCGTTGGAGCCCCGCTTGCTGTTTTCCCCCTGATCAAGCTATAGCTTCGCGGAAAAAACAAGCGTGTTACCCGTGACGAAAAGAAGCCGATGCTACCCAATTTTAAGGTCCTAGGTCATTGGTTGACCTTCCAGGTCAGGTCAATGACCCAAACGTCGGTAAAATCGGGACCTGTTAGAACGTCGTAAAGTGTGGCTGCCATGGGTTCTTTTTAGGGGTGCTGACCACGAATATCATGTACATTTTGATCACAGATGATATCTTCACGCATTTAGGCCAGGTCCGGTCAGGTCAGGTCAGGTCAATTTCCTGCCGGGTATTCGTAGTAGGTGTCAAACGCCTCTGACAGCATCGTAACATGTTGCGAAGGCACCAAAACTACTTCGTTAATGTTCAACTGGTTGCTTTATTCGAATTCAGCTCCAAAAACTAGCCCAGACACATTTAAGGCTCGAAAAAGTGAACCAAGGTCAGTGACTTGACTTGACCTTCAGTCTGAAGGTCAAGGTCAGTCAAGGTCACCTTCAGTCAAGGTCACCTGAAAGTTTCAGGTGACCTTGACACCCACCCTCGTGCATGGAACCAACATCATATTACATGTTTGAACGCTTGAAACCACGAAAAGACTGCAAATGTGCGGCTAATGCGAGCCGACATTCACCGCATCGCGATTCCGGCCGAACAGGGTCTCGAAAAGTAGGTCACAGATCAAAGGTCATTTGGGTCAGGACCATTAAATTTTCAGGGCAGGTGTAAAACTGCATAACGCGAGGGAACTGAAAGTTTCGTTGCCGTCGACCGCTTTTTACGCGAGTTATTTGCGAAAAACCGAGAGGGGGGTCCGTTCAACCTCCCTATACGGACGAGGGCTAACCCTCGCCGGACCTATTGGTCTTCTACATACGCACCGGCCTAGGGGGTTGCTATGACCCCCTTTTCGTTTCGCCCCGGATGAAGCTAGAGCGTCGCGGAAAAGACGAGCGCGTGCGCAGTTACGAGACGCAGCGATTGGTACCCGTTTCTGGGGTGAGGTCAAGTGTTTATTGTTTGTTATTGTTTATTGTCACAGTATAGCAAACCAGATCCGCATAAAATGGGTTATTCCCTGGTCGTTGTCAGTAAACACTTCATAACGAACAACACACAACACTGTTAAGATCAAATACTGCGACACCTGATAAAACAGCTAAAAATCACAAGTGGCCTGCACGGGTTCGGTTTTTGATAAGTAACTTTGCAAAAAAAGGTCGTAGCGCTGCGATTTTAGCATCATTCACCTCGCTCAGGCGCGTCGAATGGTATACTTTTTGTTCGGGTGAGGTCAGCTTAAGGTGTTGACCTTGGGTAACGTCAGGTCAGAGCCCCTGTCACGAAGTTGGTCGAAGGAGGTCATATCGCGTATCATTCGATTCAGCAGGTCTTCTTAACCCTCGCCCGCACATGCCATTTTCCCATCCTAGAACGTACATGGGGGTGGCAACCACCCCCCCCCCCCTGCTCCATTTCGTTCCTGTTGGAGATAGAGCTTCGCGGCAAGGACCAAAAAGATTCTTTGGGAAGAGACAAGTCCAATTATAGGGGAAGTTGGGGGAACGCCGAATACTTTTTTTCTGACGCCCGTAGCACGCAAGGTAGACAACATCAGCTATTCTTGTTGGCGTCATTCGAGAGGCCAGTCTTTTGCCTCTCAAACATACCAGGCGCATTTGATGAATTCGCATACCGTTAAGCGCACAAACTAAAAATATCAAAGAAGTGACTTTTTCGGCGTTGCCCCGGACTGCGGGGAAAGCCGAAAATGGGAGAAATGATCTACGGGGAATGCCGACATTGATGTTTTGCCACTTTATCTCAAACTTTATCCAGAATTTATCAAAGCTGACACGCGTTTTAAGAGCTTGAGGACGCTTGGTGCACATTGGAAGTTATAATTGTGTGATATAATAAGAAAATGCCAGGTAAATAATTCCTTATAGGTAACAGGCCGTTGTGTCGGCTGAAAGTGTAATTTGTGTGACTAAAAATTCGCGTTGCTATTCTACAGCAGTAAAGTCCACGTAGCGTGCTTTAACGTGCGTAATTGCACGTTTTCGGCACTACCCCAGCCAGCCATACTTTCATTTGCAGGCCCATAACTTTTCAACGTGCCATATAAATTTCAAATAGGCAGCACACTTATGCAAAGACATGCTGAAGACTACTTGACCGAATTGGCCAGACAAACGGTAGCATAATGAGTAAGAAATGCAGCTCCAAAGGCGCATGTAGTACAAGGAACGCGTACCTTGAAAACGCTCTTGGCACCCTCACAGCCGAAGTATTCCGAATGACGATCGTAACAAACATGCGATAATTGTAGTCACTTAAGCTTCAGAGCATCACTGACAGGTGGCATCCATGTCTTACGGTTTTCGAAATATCTCGAATTTCGGCTTTGCCCCAACTCCGGCATTGCCCCAACTTCCCCTACCCAGTTTTACCTTCTCAGGTCAGTCATTCACCTTCCAGGTCAGGTCAAACTAAAAAATATTACTGTTTTGGGTCACCGCTGGATATCAAGTGCGCTGCATCATATGCCGATGACGATGCCGTTTTCTGGTGCCAAGCCAGCTAGAACCTCTTTGTCACACTACCCGACCAGGTTTTTGCTGCTGAGGTCATTTCAGGTCAAGTTAGGTCAAGGTCAATGATATGTGTTTGTATGCAGTGGCGTAGACAGGGGGGGGGGGCATGGGGGCCATGGCCCCCCCTTTCCGCCCAGCCGCCCAAATGGCGCCCCAATTAGCGCCGACTAGGCTGATGCCGTTTTACAGAGAGAACATGAATTAAAAAGTGATGTGCAGGCAGGGATCGAACTCAATATCTCTTTGGGGTGCCTGGACACCTAAATAATCTCCAGGGCACCCCCAAATACGACCTGAGCCCCCAATGTTCAAGGGCGCCCCTCCGGAAACCAGAATATTCCGAACCCCCAGGGTCGATGGCGCCCCTGAAGAGCCGCTGGCACCCACCTAAACGGAACAGTCGCCCCATTAAAGCTTGATGGCGCCCCTCTAGAGCACCCGGCGCCCTTCTGAAGTTCACAGCTGCCCCAATCGACCCATCCAAGATCGATCCCTGAAACCACTGGCGCCCCTCTAAAGCACCCGCATTCTTCTCAAGATCACAGTCGCCCTATCCGAGATCAATAGCGCCCTCAAGAGCCACTAGCGCCCCACCCCCTTGAGACTGAAGTTGTCCCGCTTGAGACTAAAGTCGGCCCATTCAAGCCCAATTTTCAGAGCGTCCAGCGCGCTTCTGAAGATCACGCCCATCTAAACGAAGGTTACAGCTGCCCCATCTTAAGATCGATGACAGCCCTCTGAAACCAATGGCGCCCTTCTAGACTACCCGGCACCCCTCTGAAAATCACATTCACCCCATCCGAGACAACGCCCCTGGAGACTACAGTCGGCCCACCCAAGCTCAGGCCCCTCCAGAGCCTCCCTGCGGCGCCCTGCTGAAGGCAACAGTGGCCCCATCCATGCCCAATGGCGCCCCTCAACGCCGTTCTAAAGATCACAGTCGCCCCATCAATCCGAGGTCGCTGGCACCCCTCAAGAGCCACTGGCTCCCACCTGAACCGGGGATTCAGTCGGCCCATCCTTGATCAATGGCGCCCCTCTGAAACCACTGATGCTCCTCTGAAAATCCCAGTCGGACCATCCGAGATCAATGGCGCCCCTCCAGAGCGTTCGACGCCCTACTGAAGGCAGCAGTGACCCCATCCAAGCATTGCACCCCTCTAGAGCACCCGGTGCCCTTCTGAAGATCACATTCGCCCTATCCGAGGTCGTTCAGACGCCCTCCAGTAGTCACTGACGCGAAACTGAATGGATACTTCGGTCGCCCCGCCCCATTTAAGATTGATAGCGCCCCCCCCCCGAAACCACTGACGCTAGGCAATTATTTGACAATGGGGCTTTCTCATCGACACTAAGGGCCCTTTTCAAGATGCAGCAGCTAGGCGGCGCCAAGCTGGGCTTGGATGTGCCAAGCGTTCCTTATTAGGCAGCCTTGTAAGTGCCACCCTCGTTGCGATACCGCCCCTCAACGCGACGCTGCCCCTTCACCGTACAATGCCACCCCTCAATGCAAGTGGCGCCCCTCAGCGCTCTGCCGCCCATTATTGCGATGCCGACAGCGCCTAGCAGTGCGGTGCCGCCCCCAGCGTAAGCGTTTTTTTATTGAACCTGCTTGGGGTGTTTGAACACCCACTTCTAACTCAGCTTGTGGGCCACGTCGAGACACGCAGTAGGCGGCGTTCGAAAGAGCGTCAAAAACTATTACAGAACTATTAAGATCATTTTAAGGTTAGGTCGAACCGGTCGAAGGTCAGGTCACCAGCGACAACCGAAAATCAAATTTCACCGATGTTGACATTTTTCGACAAAGCGGCGCATAAGTCAGGATTCAAAAAGAGATTGAGCTACAGCGCCGCAGCAAAGCGCATATTCGATAGCTCTTTTTATGCTCTCTCTTATTATCTCAGATTTGACCTAAGGTAAACGTTTTAGCCTCAAAATATACGTTTTCGCGGAGGACGTTTATCTGTAATACCTTTTGGCTCAGACCTGCACGAGATTAGTTTAACCAGCATCGTGTTCCATTTTTAGAGACAGACGAGTCAAATGAACTAGAATTTGACATTAAAAGGCCTTTGAGAATTTGACCTAAGGAAAAGGTCATAACCTAACCGGTAAAGGTCATATTGCATATTAGTCGATCCATATTTTCGAGAAGGAAAATAATTATATAGGGTGTTTCATTGCTCTACCATACCTCTATCAAAAGTTATTGTCCAAAATCTACTGGAGACCTTTCATGACCTGAGATGACTTCAGTAACATAAAAATGGTCACATCACGAGTGACATTTACAGATTAAATGTGTCATATTAACCTGCATCCCGATGGTTGAGATTGTTTTCGTTCAGAAGAAGAGCATTTTAATTGTCTCCCATTAATCCGCGCCGTGCTGGAAGGGGGGGGGGTTACGCCCCCCTTAGGTTTTTTCTCGCGAATATCTCGAAAACGGCGTAGCGCAGCGCCTGCGCTGTCTTTGTTACTACACCTGTTCATACATCTTTTCTACACAGCTTGTTAAATTTCAGATGAGGGTCGTTCAAGGTCAGGTCACTGGGGCACGTCAAGTGACCTTGCCTCAAAAAAAGTTAAAAGACCCGCTATAGCTACACCGACTGAACGATCACTTTTGAAACTTTCAGATAAGACTAACAATATGCATAAGTCATAACATGTTCATCTCGGACTTTTTATTTCTGTGACCTAAGGTCAGGTCAATTTTGGGACCTCAAGTCAGTGGGAGAAAAGTGAAATGCGCCTCTTTTGGACGAATGTCGTTTAAAACCCCCTTAAACATCGGTTCATAGGTAAACATAACACACTGAATCGTAACAATGCACCTGTGTCCTTTTATGTGCCCTTGAGGTCATCTCAGGTCATAAACGGTCACCTATTTTGTCACCATAAACGGTTTTTTGGCCTTAAAGGGACCCTCCCACCTTCAAAAAAGTTAATGAATTGGCATGAAAGTGATGTCGCTCGGTTCAGAAAGAGCAAAAACGAATATCTACCAAATTTCATCGAAAAATATTCACCGGTTTTCAGGATATTAGACTTTTACTTTTGTTTACTTTTTGGGATCTCCGCTGTTCCTAGCGACTTTATTTGAAAGTGCGGCATTTGTTAGCGCAAAGCAGCATATACCACCGCGTGCTACAAAACGTTTTAGTCAAACATTTAAAAATCGTTAGATATCTGCGCTGACGTCACACATTCAGAGGGGTATTCCTAAGCATTAGCCCCTCTGAATCAAAATGCTGCAATTTTGAAATTCAATATTTCCGAGTTAAGGCATTTCTCGATGTTGTGAGTGCCGAAACCGGTAATTGTGAGCCAGGGACCCCATTTTGGCTATCTCAACTCAAATCTTATGTTAAGGTGGGAGGGTCCCTTTAACTTTTGATAGAGACGTGCTAGAGCGGTGAAAACACGTCAGATGTCAGCTCGACGATACGGATCGACTGATCTGCAGAATGACCCTTTCCGGTCAGGTCATGACCTTGAACTGCGGTCAAATTTTTAAAATAACCTTTCAAGGTCAACGTATAGTTCATTCGAAGCGTCTCGACGAGAGGAACACGAGGCAGGCAAAATAAATATCGTCACTGTCTTGAACCAAATGTTATTGCAGACAAACGCTTTTCATAAAAACTGTTATTTTTGGAATTTTTGCCCTCTGGAGGCTAAACCATTGACCTGAGATCAAATCCGAGAGCAATATTCAGAAAAGCCTGTAAAAGGGCTATCGAATGTGTTTTTCCGCGGCGCTGTAGCTCTATTGGTTCCCGAGTTAGCCGTTGGCAGTTTCCAAAATTGTTGAAATGGACTAAATTTTTCCTTTGATGACCTCTGGTGACCTGACCTTTGACCCGATCTAAAAATTGATACGAAGTCTTTCCGTCATTATTTTTGACGCTCTTTCGATTTCCCCTTACCGCGTGTCGCTACGTGGCCCAGGAGCCGAGTTAAAGGGGGGACGTGAAACCCCCCCCCCCCAGCACGACACCACGGAAAGCACAGGCCACCGGCACGGCGCGGGTTAACTTATAGGTAATCGGTAACTTATAGGTACTTATAGAGAGGTCGCAAAATTGACCTGGCCCTCAATGAAGATATTTGGTCTGGGGATTACGCAAGGCGAATGTTCGGTGAGATCAGCAGGTTTCTATGGCACTTATTCAAAGTCGACCATGCACACTCACATCATCAAAAGTCGTCTTCTATACTACGCCGGCCGAAGACATTCTTAACCTTCGTGCCACTATATGGGACAGTCTCACGCCTCACCCATCTGGCACTCATGCAGTCATGAGTGTCTGAGATTCTAAGCACGGCCACCAGGTCGACCAGAGGCTACAGTCCACAGGTCACTTTGGTTCAGTGAGTGAACCTGTATGTTTTTTTTTTTTTTGCAAAGAATAAAGATTGTGCCTCGCGATCAACGCATATTTTACCGTTTCGAATTGGAATGGGTGTGTATTTTGAGAATAACATGTCCGTAGCCTGAGCTCGTTTCCTATATCGTGCTAAATAAATATGCATAAAGATAAAGGCTTTTGATAAAAAACACTGGGCTGCAAATTGCATTAATTGGATTTTATGAAAAATCAGCGAAACCTGGTTCTGATACTCGTGCCGGTTCCGTAGTAACACCTAGTAAATCATGCATGAATGTATGACATTACATTTTAGACTGACCCCCTGTCACTAGCTCACAATGGCGCCCCTTTCAAGCGAAAAAGTCGCCCCCTCGAGCACCATGGCCCCCCTTTCGCTGATTTCTGGCTACGCCACTGTTTGTATGTCTGTGTGTGTCTGTGTGTATACTGATGTGTGCACCGATTGTTTATGTGTCCATATTACATGCAATCATGATCTGAGAAGCTTTTACCAAAAATGCAGTCAAAAAACTTCACGAAAAGTAAATTCAGCTTGCCTAAAACTCAATTATTTTAGATGACCTAGGTTGACCTTGACCCTGACCTTGACATCTGTCCATCGTCGAACAACATGTTCCATGATAGGTGGGAGGTAAGACTGGCAAAAAAAGGCCGAAATCAGGGCGTCAAAAGCTCACAAGGCCCATAGCCAACGCAAGATGCTGAGGATTTGTCATTTGGGTCATGACATGACCTGAAAAACAAGGTCATATCTCCGAAACCAAAAACCACAGAAACTTGAAATTTTCAATGAACATCAAGAAAGGATAGAGGAGCAGCTATACGAAAAATAAGCCTTGTAGCTCTAAAAATGTTGAGTGCAGAGCAGAAACACTACCTGGGGGTGGCAACTCCCCCCCCCCCCCCCATGTGCGGGCGAGGGTTAAGTCCATCGGTGGCTTTCCCGACTCGTTAGCTCAATTTGATCGAGAGTTATTGACAAAAACTCTTATGACCCTAATGACGTCATAAATGACGTCATTAAAGATCAACATGCAAAAATGAAGCATCGTACCTTGCAAGGAGTACACGAAATCACGATTCCATGTGCTTGGGATAGTTTGCGATCGTTGCCGGCGCCAAAATAGCAATTTTCATTTTCCCCCTGTTAACTTCAATGGTGAGGTCACGTGACCGACCTGACCTCATGTGATCTTAAGGAAAATCCGAGATGTACGCGTTTCGAGACCTCTGGAGTATTCTGCATCCTGTAAGTTTCATCTTTCTGTGAAAGTTCCTCTGACACTGAGGACGTTACGAATTTGCAACATCTGAGGACCGTGCAGAGGTTTATTTATGATGTCATAGGTCAGTGACCTGACCTGAAAACGTGGTTGGCGTCACAAGATACAGCTTGAATCGAAGGATGCAATGCAAATGCAATGCAAAGTATGCAAAGTTTCGGCTTCCTATCGCCGGGATGTTCAGAGCTATCGCTAAAAAAAATGCAAGGGGAGGCGCCCCCTTCCCCCTTGGCCGGCGAGGGTTATTGTTTTACTTCTAAAAAATATATATGTGGCTCAATTTCGCCCGGTCCTTTGCCAGAATGTTGATTAGAGATTCATATCGGTTGTGTTGTTTTTCGCAATATATCTCATGCACGAATTTTGATCAATTCCCCAGGTTATGAAACTTGTTGACCCAACCATCGGACGTATTTCCAAATATTTGGGTGACGTCCCTAAAACATTGCCTCCTTGCAGCTTGTTATTGGTCCTTAGCATCTCCTCCGTCCTCCTATCTCTCACGTTCCACATTTCAAGTTCAAATTTAGTCCGCCTCTTTACCCTCCCAGTCCTTGTTTGTTGCCCGTTGTGTGTCTTGAGAATGGATTGTGTGTGTCTTGAGTCGGTGAGAATGGATACTCTAAGCTGCACCCGCTGTATTGAACTTGTTTTTACCTCTGGCTGATTTATTATTATCACGATTTACAAATGGGTTTTTATTACGAAACGGTGTAGGCCGGCTTATTTGAGGCAGAGCTTGCTTAGTGAGGGCCATGCTTGTTTACGAGTTTTTCAAGTTTTATTTTATATTTTTTGAACGCGCGCATAATGAAACATCAAACATCAGATGGGTATACTCGTATCAAGGGCAAAAATTTCCGGAATGTGTCAAATAATTGATTTTCGTTTAGTTCAGATTCACTGTAACTGTATTCGCCCCATTGGTTGGTTTGGTCAAATGTCGTTGGCTCAAATAAGCTCGCTCAGGTGTCGTAAAACCATCTGACCTGACTCGACCGGGTCATCAAGCCGTCTAATCCAACCTGACTCTGGCTTCTCAGGCAGCCGGCATCTTGAAGCGAGCCGAGGGCATTCTGGTTCTATGGGTGTCGAACCCGAGCCGGGCGGCGCGCGAGGCCTCGCCCTTGCCCTCGCCATCGCCTTCGCCCTCGCCCTCGCCCTCACACCGGCTGGCCGAAGAGCCGGCAGTTGTCGCCGATGCAGAGCCGGCCGGGGAGCCGCCTACCGCCGCCGTCCAGCCCGAAAAACCTCGTAAGTCGGGTCGGAGGGGCTTTAACCAGAGGGCGCGATGGGAGGCGGGCTGCTAACTGGCGTCGATGACCGCGCGCCGTGCATGGTTTGGTGCCGCACGAGCGGATGGGATCCGTTGCGGATCTGTTATTTCAGTTCCGATGCTTTATTTGGCTGGCTGTGACGCACTGACTGCGAGAACGGCCAATAATGGGAGATTTTCTAAGGCTAACTTTTTTCGGCATGTGCACTTCAGTCATCCTGCCGTTCAATCACTATCCTG
The DNA here is from genome assembly GCF_019059575.1 of Amphibalanus amphitrite. NCBI lineage: Eukaryota > Metazoa > Arthropoda > Thecostraca > Balanomorpha > Balanidae > Amphibalanus > Amphibalanus amphitrite. The sequence goes on along the minus strand of NW_024882592.1, from coordinate 169,557 downwards.
ATCGGGGTGAATTGGCCGTTTTGAAAACGATATATCTCAAAATTTACGAAATATGTCTACACACTTTTAACGCTGACATCGTTTTTTAGCTTTATTCTGGCACAGGAAGAGGCCGCCGGCGACGCTCGTCGAGAGTAGATACCTGCTTACGTCTTCCCAATGGCTGCTCGATCCGACATTTCCTGGCCTGCCAGTTCAGCCAGGCTAGCTTTGGCCCAGCATAGCCGCCGCCCAGTGCCTGGGCGGTGACGCGTTCAAAGGGGCTCACAGCTCGCATGGTGCCGTGGCTGTCAAAATCTCCCCTTCCATATATGAGGCGAACGGCTGAATTCAAGTTCCATTTATGTCAAGACTGAAGACGACCAATAATGGCTGCACCACATTTCTTTAGAGTCGGGCCCAAAATGTCCTATGCTCCACCCCTCCATCACGTTACCCTGCCTTAGCGTGGCCTCAGTCACATATTTCAATGGCTTGTCTCATAGTCCCGCTAGTTCAGCATAGGCGGTCGTAGCCATCTTCCCGCCATCTGGGGGTAATGGGTAGCAAATGCTGGGGACTGCACCTACGCGATACGAACTGCGGTCCTCAAATCGGTAGCAACTCCTGGGGTACACACGAGCGAAGGCAAATGACTAAGAAATGTTCGTGCTTTTGATCTTACCATGACACTTACGATCATCATGCATTGCATTATAGGCATGTCGTAGAAACCTGATGCTAATATTATCCCTCGCCCTGGCGGGGGGGGGGAGTGATGCGACCCCCCCCCCCCCGAACGTTTTTTGCGATTGGTGTCGAACCCTTAGATGGATCGTGCTGAAATTTTAAATAGCCTATGGGTATATGGGGCATCCTTTGCGCAACTTTTGGTTAAAAAATATTTCCAAGTCATGTCGACGTGTTTTTTCCAAACTCTATGCCTATGTTTTCCGTGAATTTTCGAGAAGCACGAAAGATCCCATTTCAAAAGTGTCCAATCATTCAATCCTGATCAAATATGTGTGTTAGTGAGCTTCTTCTGACATTTCTTGATCTGCCAAGATAGACAAACTTGGGAAAAACCGAGTCACTCTACCTTTTTTGAAAATTTATTATCAACCCGTCGGAAATTCACGTGAGAACAGATATGGGGTTTGGAATAAACACGGGGACGTCAGGTCACCGAGCTATAACGTCGTAATAGGTACAGCCTTCGACCGTTTTTGACAAAATCGTACTTTCCGCGTAACTGGACGTGATCTCATCGACAAGTACAAAACTATTCCGTGTGATTTAGGTCAGATTTTGACAGGACATGAGTCTTTACATTGTATATTAACCTTTCTAAGGTCAACCAAGGTCAATGACCTCGCATGTTCATTGTTCATACGATGACCTTTGTGAGTTATGGTTAGTTGGGTTTCTTGAGGCCCTGAAACCGAATCTGTGGTTCAATTTTCACCTATACGCCTTAAAAATGTTCCTTGACCTTAACAAAGTCAATCCAGGTCTATTAGGACCGTCCTCGCTGGCGGCAGGTGTGACCTCCCGTGTTCCCGGGGACTACGTCACGCCAGTAAGGACTGAAATACGGTCAACTATCCATTATTTTGTTGCAACTTCGTTGTGACACACGGTCGTGAAAGTTCATGTCGCTCTCTTTCATAGATTGGCCAATATTGGCTTGGAAATAACTTGGAAAAACAATAGCTGTTCCCGAAATTTGCCTTTGACAAAGATTCTTACAGATAAGGTTGGGACGCGAGTCACGTGATCCTTTTTCTGCTTTTCCCAACCCTACTCACGATTTTCATAAGCCTTGATTTATTCCTTGCACAGAGGCGATTGTAGTTATTTCATATACAAAAACTAATTCAATGATATTTGAACTTAACAAACAGATTTTACTCGCAATCTTAAACAAAAATTGCTTTTTTTTTCGCGTTTCATTAATTTAATCAGCTGGCAACCATCACCCATCGTCCTCGATGTAGTCGAACTTGGCGCACTCAGATTGTGTCCGAAATTTGTGACGCATATATGTTGCTATGGCGACCGAGCAGTACCTACGATTTTCACTTGTCAACAAGTGCTTGCGGAGCTGCCGCTCACACTTTTGAACACAGTCTTTATGCGTCAGTTTGTTTTACGCGTCATATCTGAAACATGTTTCGTGAGGCTCCAAAACCATTTAATTCATCTCCTTCAAAAGAAGTGTTTTGTAACATTTTCGATATGTTTTTTTGGCTTAATTGCTAGCTCCATTCATCCTATCTTGCGTGAGGATAGTCATCACTCAGGGACCAGTCGTTGAAAGCAAGGAACAACGACGAGAAGAAGGTCTTGTAAAAAGTCGCAGCGATTGCATTGAGCTTAAATGACGAAAATACTTTTACCCCCCACCGCCTCAGGCGATCACGTGCCGTCACCCACCTGCCTTTGACCTGTTATGATTGGGTCAAATATCGACATATGGTCACAAATTTACCACCCATCGCGAGTACTGGTTAAGAGCAATCGACTGGCCTTTGTTGCGAAGAGCTACGACGCTTATTTGCGAAACGCCAGTGGGGTCGCATCAAGCCCCCTCCCCGCTAAGCCGCGTTATGAAATACGCCCTGCCAGGGCGAGGGTTATAGCATCGATTTTATGTTTCAGTTTTTCCCCTTTCGCAAAACATTTTTAAATCTTAAAAGAATAAGCGAAAATATGAAATAATGCTTTTCGATTCCTGAGTGATTGTATCCACATTTGTCCGTTACCTTATCGAGGTACGTCACCTCGTCTAACAGCCACTTCGCACCATATCGGCCAATTCACCTCGCTCTTCCTTACGGGGACGCGCTGAAAAGCTAGGCTGATGTGGATGTGCTTTACGCGCTGGTCAGTGTGCGGTCGGCCGAGGGCACTAGTGCCGGACGGCCGGCAGTGACCGGTCACAGGACCCGTGAGTGACCCGCCCCCGCCCCCGCCCCCTCCCCGTCCTGCTGAGTCGCGCCGATCGCCGCTTCGATGTGCCACTGCATGTCATGTAAGTACCCGTGGGCTGTCCGCTCGCAGTCCAAGAGTCCGTAGGCGTAGATGATGTGTAGACTGTAAATGGTGCCTCCTATAGATTGAAAACCCTCTTTATTAACGGTCCTTTTTGGCTATTTCTGGTTGTATATGGCGTAGGTGCTCTGCGCAGGCGCAGAGTTGAGTGGCTGGTCCGCCGGAGGCCCCCTGCTTATCAAAAACTGACTTATTTGTTAGACGATTTCGGGCTATAAATCGACACCTTTTTTTTAAACCCCACATCTGTTCTCCGGTGAATTTCCGGGAAGCACGAAAGATCTCTTTTTAGAAGTGTCCGATCGTCCGATCCTGATCAAATTCGCGTGTTCGTAAGCTTGCTCTGGCATTGCTTGATCTGCCAAGACAGAAAAACTTGAGAAAAATCGAGTGACTGTACCTTTTTTGAAGGTTTCTAAACAACTTGTCTGTACTTCACGGGAGAACAAATGTGGGGTTTAAAAAAAGGTGTCGATATATTGGTATTATTTTTACAGCAAGATTTCAACCAAGAGACACAAAAAACCTATCTTTGTAAAATGTAAGAACTGCTGGATAAAGTGGAAAGCGTCATATTTGTCCCGAAGCAGGTATCCGTAGGCAGATGCCAACTGCCTGCGGATATTTATGCATAAGTACTGATAAAAAACGTGACGTTGTGAGCAAAGTACTACTTTAGATCAAGAATTGCTTTTAACCCACGACCCGCTGTGGGGGGGGGGGGGGGGGTTTAAGCAAATAGTTCACTTTTAACATGGGGTTTTGAACTGGAATAGCAGTTCCGTAGCTTGAGCTGAGACGAGCACAAATTAGGGCCCAATCTTATCAATGCCATGAATAGGATTTGGCAGCACTGGGTGGAGTTAACGGCACTGATATCAAAGACACCCTTTTTATTTACATTCAGCTAATCTTGGCTAATGATTTTGATAGCGTGAATGATTATGAATGTTGCCTGAACGCAGTGGCGTATTTAGGGGGGCATGGGGGCCATGGCCCCCCCTTTCCGCCCAGCCGCCAAGATGGCGCCCCAATTAGCGCCGACTAGGCTGATGCCGTTTTACAGAGGGAACATGAATTAAAAAGTGATGTGCAGGCAGGGATCGAGTTCAATATCTCTTTGGGGGGTGCCTGGACATCCCAATGTTCTCCAGGGCACCCCGAAATAGGACCTGAGCCCCTCAATGTTGAAGGACGCCCCTCCGGAAACCAGAATATTCCGAATCCCCAGGGTCGATGGCGCCCCTGAAGAGCCGCTGACACCCATCTGAACGGAACAGTCGCCCCATTAAAGGTTGATGGCACCCCTCCAGAGCACCCGGCGCCCCTCTGAAGTTCTCAGCTTCCCCCAATCGGCCCATACTTAAGATCGATAGCGGCCCATGAAACCACTGGCGCCCCTCTAAAGCACCCGCACTATTCCCAAGATCACAGTCGCCCTATCCGAAATCAATAGCGCCCTCACGAGCCACTAGCGCCCCCCCCCCTGAGACCGAAGTCGTCCCGCTTGAGACTAAAGTCGCCCCATTCCAGCCCAATGACGCCCCTCCAGAGCGTCCGGCGTGCCTCTGAAGATCACAGTCGTCCTCATCCGAGGTCGTTGGCGCCCCTCAAAAGTCACTGGCGCCCATCTAAACGGAGATTACAGCTGCCCCATCTTACGATCGATGGCAACCCTCTGAAACCAATGGCGCCCTTCTAGAGTAGGTACCCGGCGTCCCTCTGAAAATCACATTCGCCCCATCCGAGACAACGCCCCTTCAGACTACAATCGCCCCACCCAAGCTCAAGGCGCCCCTCCAGAGCGTCCGGCGCCCTGCTGAAGGCAACAGTGGCCCCATCCATGCCCAATGGCGCCTTCAACGTCCCTCTAAAGAGCACAGTCGCCCCCATCAATCCGAGTTCGCTGGCGCCCCTCAAGAGCCACTGGCGCCCACCAGAACCGGAATTTCAGTTGGCCCATCCTAGATCAATGGCGCCCCTCTGAAACACTGGTGCCCCTCTGAAAATCCCAGTCGGACCATCCGAGATGAATGGCGCCCATCCAGACCGTCCGACGCCCTACTGAAGGCAGCAGTGACCCCATCCAAGCACTGCACCCATCTAGAGCACCCGGTGCCCTTCTGAAGATCACATTCGCCGTATTCGAGGTCGTTGGCGCCCTCCAGTAGACGCTGACGCCCATCTGAATGGAGACTTCAGTCGCCCCGCCCCATTCAAGATCGATAGCGCCCCCGCCCCCTGAAACCACTGACACTAGGTAATTATTTGACAATGGGGCTTTCTCATCGACACCAAAGGCCCTTTTCAAGATGCAGCAGCCAGGCGGCGCCGAGCTGGGCTAGGATGTGCCAAGCGTTTCTTATAAGGCAGCCTCGTTAGTGCCACCCCTCGTTGCGATACCGCCCCTTCACCGTATAATGCCACCCCTCAATTCAAGTGGTGTACCTCAGCGCAGTGCCACCCATTATTGCGATGCCGCCCCCGCCAAGCAATGCGGTGCCGCCCCTAGCTCACGCGTTTTTTTATTGAACGTGATGGGGGTGTTTCAGCACCCACTTCTAACTCAGCTTGTGGGTCACGTCGAGACACGCAGAAGGCGGCGTTCGAAAGAGCGTCGAAAACTATTACAAAACTACTTAGATCATTTTTAAGGTTAGGTCGAACTGGTCGAAGGCCAGGTCACCGGAGACAACTGAAAATCAAATTTCGCCGATTTTGACATTTTTCGACAGCGGCGCATAAGTCAGGATCAAAGAGATTGAGCTACAGCGCCGCAGCAAAGCGCATTCGATAGCTCTTTTTACACCTTTTTTCAATCCGAATCGGCATCCGTTCATTCAAATACGGCAGCGGGCACCTTATCTCGACAGGCACTCCAACAACTCGACACTGGAGCACGCATTTCGACACGTTTCACGGATTGAGACTAGCATCTGTTGATATTCGACCAGGGTCATTGAACAGCAGCAGGGGCATTTAATATCGACAAGGGGCATTCTGTTTTGTCATATTGCATTTTACGTCGGCAGCTTGCAGCCTAGCTAGACAATGGTCAATTTATCTCATCAGTGAATTAAGCAACTCTTATCTTTTCGGAAAGGCATTTTAAGAATGTGCGTTAAAATGTTCCACGGTACCGTAAAGAGACACTCAATTATGCTCTTCTTATACGTTATCTCAGATTTTACCTAAGAAAAACGTCTTAGCCTCAAAATATACGTTTTCGCGGAGGGTGTTTATGTGTAATAACTTTTGGCTTAGATCTGCACGAGATTAGTTTGACTGGCATCGTGTTCTATTTTTCGAGACAAGGCAAATGAACCAGAATTTGGCATTAACCTTCCAGGCGGTGGGGGGGGGGGCATTTTTTTTTGCCCCCTTTAGTTTTTTCGATATATCTCCAGAACCGCTGCGCTGATCGTCACCAAACTTTCAGTACCCTCCCGTGAATAGCTATTGCACATTGTGACCAATAGTTTCTCCAAAAGCTATGATAGGTTGGCCGCTAATGGCGTCAGAGTGACGTCATTTTTGCCATTTTCGACCCAAAAAAAAGGTTTCGCGGGAAGAGCTGTCAGGCCTACAGCTTTAGAGATACAGAAAAATGTTCCAACATTAAAGATGTAGAATTAAAAGGGCTACAAAACTGCTACCTTGATTTTTAAAATTTTATGATTTTGACCCCCAAAAAACAAAAATAGTTTTTTTTTTAAATAAAATAGCCGAAAAATCCAACAAAATTTTTAAATATAAAAAACGGAATATATGTGATAGTCCCTACCGCCTTCTATCTAAATACCAAATTTGAGGTCGATACCTCTTTTCTTGGCCAAGTTATAGCGAAAAAACTGTTCAAAATTGATGACGTAACATTTTTCAAACTCGATTTTTGGCAATTATAGACCTCGTAGCGCAAAACAAAGACCACCATTAGACTCCCCGTGACGAGCTGCATCGAATCAATGCCTATTTGATGCAAAACTATCATCTTAGACAGTTACATTTTAGACAGACACTAGCTTTTTGTCACTAGCTGACAATGGCGCCCCTCTCAAGGGAAAAAGTCGCCGCCTCGAGCACCATGCCCCCCCCCTTTCGCTGATTTCTGGCTACGCCACTGGCTGTACTTTCTAGTTTTCTTCACAGGTAGTTGCTAATATTCTGTTATCCATTTTGTAGTCGTAGCCCATATTGTTTTTGCCTATGTGCAATGTGCATTACTTTGCATTTTTCTTGGTTAAACTTCAATGACCATTTCTTACTCCATTCAATAAGCTTGTCGAGATCTTCTTTGCAAGTTTTTTCTATCCTCGTCGTTCATAACATTCCTGTATATTTTGGCGTCATCAGCAAAAAGCTTCCCATGTGAGTTCAGTCCAAGGTTCAGTCTGTCCAGGAGATCATTCACATCACAGTGTATATAAATACAGTGGCGGCAAATGCGCTTGGTCACGTGACCAAATCTGCACGTGCGGTTGTGGCGAGGGCACTTCCCGAAACTCTGGTGCCAACGGCCTCGCGGCGCCCATAGAGAATACATGGGACCTTTTCTTTTCAGACCTATCGTGTCTAAACCAAGCCATTTAGTGCAAGGATACGACTGGTTTGAGATTAGTAGTCTTTTAGCTACAAGTCGGCATAAGAAACGTATTTTTATCGGCAAAATTCGCTAAGTACCAGGTGGTTTTCCGATACCCTGCACGCCTCCTAACCCCCGGCGGCTGACCGGAGGAGTCAGTAGCGCTCCACTCACGACTTTTGGCGATAGCTCAAAACACCTTACAGCTAGAGGGCTGCTATTTGGCACATTTTATCCTTGCTTCCATACGCATCTTTGGAAACCAATTGCATTTCCGTCTCAGGTCAGATCACTGACTTATGACGTCACACGTGAACTTCTGCAATAGTCCCAACATACCGAAACTTCGCAATGCCCTCGGTGCCAGAGGAGCTGTCACAGCGAGATGATACTTACAGGACCTAGTATCCTCTAGAAGTCTCAAAACTTGTATATCTCGGATTTCTCCTAGAGGTCACATGAGGTCAGGCCGATCGCGTGACGTCACAATTACAAGTCAATGGGGAACATATGGAAACTGTAATTTTGACGCCGAGAATGATCTAAACCTAGCTCAAGCACATGGAACCGCAATTTCATGCAATTCTTGCAATGTCCAATGCTTTACTTTTGCATCTTTAACCTAGCGTGACGTCATTTATGACGTCACAAAGGTCACAAGTTGTTTCGTCAATAACTCCTGATAAAATTGAACTGGCAAGTCGGAAAAGTCGCCAATAGACTCGGGAGGACCTACCGAATCGAATGATATACGATATAACCTCCTCCGACCAACTTCGTGACCCGAGTGCCTCTGACCTGACTTTGACCCGATGTGAACACCTTATGTTGACCCCACCCAACAAAAGTGTACCATTTGACGCACCGGAGCATGACAAACATGATGGTACTAAAATCGCGACTCTGCGCCGTTTTTTTTTTTGGTAAAGCTATTTCTCAAAACCCGAAATCGTATTTTGGCCTTCGGGGCACTTGACCTGACCCTCAGAGGCCACCAGTTGACCTGAGACTTTTGAACCGTGCATTAATCGCTGCGTCCCCGGTCCCGTAACGGCACACATGCTTGTTTTTCCCGCGAGGCTAGCTCAATTAGGGCGAGGGAGTCGTACCCGCCCACTCTCGCGGCCGGTAGGTATATGTAAAAAAACTAAGAAGTCTGGTGATGATTGATGCAAGATTCTTACAGATATGGTAGATGAAGGTAGGTTATAAGTTATTAAAGATAAGTTATTAAAGACAAATTTGCAACCCTCAGTAGCCTTGATTTATGCATTATTAAGAGTTATAGAATAGAACAACTGTAATCTGCAGGCTCAGCTCTTCATGGTTTCTACCTATGCCTGCCAAACACAATAAAATCAATGGAAGAGTAATAATAGTTTAATTGTATTTTATTGATGCTATTCAAGTTTCAATGGTAACTATGTCACCGATGATTCAATATTATTTGCACGGTATCATTTACCACCACACGTCTAAATATTTAGTATCTAAAATAATGCAGTAAAATAAGCTGCGCCACATATGTCGACAAAATCTGGTGCCAACTCAAGGTCAAACGGAAAATGTGGTCACGTGACCAATGTCCGGCAGCTGATTCACATAGATCAGAAAGAGGGTCGGGCCGAGGACGCTACCCTGCGGCACACCACTCCAGACATCTCCAATCTGAGTAGAAGCCCTTGATGTGAACTCTTTGAATTCTGGCTGTTAGGAAGCTTTGTATCCAGGCTAGCACAGAGCCATCAATGCCGACTGACTGAAGCTTTAAGAGAAGAAGCTGGTGTGGAACGGTGTGGAAGGCCTTTGAGCAGTCTAACTAGATGACATCAACACATAGTCCTTGATCAATTGCTTCCTCAGCAAAGAAGAGGTACTCAAGGAGTTGTGTCAGACATGATTTACCAGACCTGAACCCATGCTGGTGTCGGGACAGGAGTTCATTCGCTTCAAGGTGATCCATGATGTTCGAGACAAGAATTTTCTCTAGCAGCTTGCACATAACAGAAGTTAAACTTATCGGCCGATAGTTTAGTGGGTCTGTCTTTGGTCCTTTCTTGTATATGGGCGTGATATTTGCCTTCTTCCAGTCAGTTGGTAGACATCCTGTTTTAAGGGACTCTTCAAAGATCTTATGAACAGGCCGTGCTATGGCATCTGCACACTCCCGCAGAACCCTTGGATGCACTCCATCAGGTCCTGCTGATGAGTGCGTCTTGAGATTCTTCATTAGTTTCTTCACTGCCTCGATGCTGATGTCAACTTCTGCAAGCTTCCTTCCATTAAAAGTGTTTCTAGATGGGACTTGCTGCATCTGTTGAGAAGCTGATGGTCTGTGAAAAACCTTCTGGAACTCTTTAACTCTTTGTTGAGAGTAAAACATGTCTCCTTCAAAGAACTGGTGAGGATGCCATCATAATTTTTCACAAACGAGACGTCTTCTTTCACAGATGTCTTGCTTCGAGCATAGGAGAAGAAGGCTTTTGGGTTGCTCTTGACCTCTTTGGCTAATTTGTGTTCAAACTCAGCTTTTGCATTTCTCACCGCTGCTGTCACTCTGTTTCTTATTTGTTGATACTGGCTTCTTAGTCCTTTTGACTTGGTGCTTTTTCTATATTTCCTCCAAGTTTCTTGTTTCTGTTTGATCAGCTTGAAGAGTTGTGGGCTCATCCATTTCCTTCGTTTTCTCCTTTCATCATTGCAAAACACAGGGACACACTGAGACACTACCTCGTTATAGATGGATAAGAATGTCTGCCACATACCTTCAACATCCTTGCCCAGCAGCTCACTATTCCAATGGACAACTTCAAACATTTCGTTTGCCTTGGTGTAGTTGCCCTTGTGATAATTCAACCTTTGTATGTTGGAACAAGCATGTTTAGATGTTTTACCTTCATCAATACAAACGCAGGAAGTCAGCAAACAGTGCCGTGGTCACTTTTCCCTATAGGTGCCCAGGGCTGTCTCATCCCTATCTCCGTAACGTGTCGTGTGCGACCAATGACGTCACGGCATTGCGGCGTTCTGATTGGGCGGCAGCTCTGAATCGCCCGACTGGTGGTCTCCGCTCGACAAGCGCACGTGCGCCGACTAGACATTTGTAGTGGCATTGACGGCAGAAAAAGTGAGGTAATGCAGAGCTCTGAATATACTTGAATAGAGTCTAAGCCGTTATTAATACCTAAAAACGTCAAATAGGTTTCTTGTTCGTCTTGATTTGAGCTTTTATGTGATATAACTTTTACCTTAGTGTCGAGGTTGGCAGCTATGTGGGAGAGCCCTAAAGTTGGGTCATTTTCCATAGGATTGCATTACAGCCGTCCGACCCTTCGTACCAGTGACGTCACGGAAATCGCTGCTTAGGCCTAATGAGCATACCTTCTATATAGGGCCTTGATAGGTGGGGCATTCCGCGATAGATCGTACCATGCCCGTCACCCTCATCTCTCAGATTTTAATGAAAATCGGTCCTAGGGATAATCATAGGCCCCAAAGACGCCTGGCAAAATGTCAGACTTGTCAGATCAAAACTTTTTGAGTTATATTGCATTACATTTTTTTAACTTCGGTTTGTAACGGTGAGTTTGATGGCCTATAACTCAAGAACGGGTTAAGCAACCAACAAATAGTAAACAACACTAAGCTTGTGATGAATCAAAAATTAATATTACTATTTAAAAATTCCAAAGAAAAAATTTCATTGTTGAGCAAAAACCTTAATCTTTTTTCATTTGCCTCTAATGACTTTTGGGACCGAAATTTTTCACATTTTTATTTTTTCAAAATAAACTTCATGTCATTGCAAATCGACATGCAAAAAATTAGAAAGGTGTTCTTTCTATAAGTTCCTCATTTTCCTGCAAACAAAATGGGTTTCGGAGGGGTTGATACGACCCCAGCACGCCGTTTCGCTTCTAATAGAGCTAGAAACTCGCGGAAAAAACGAGCGTGTGTGCCGTTACAAGTCGCAGCGATTGGTATCCGATTTTAAGGTCTCAGGTTAACCGGTAGCGTCTGAGGTCAGGTCAAGTAACTTGAAGTTACGGGTTCGGTTTTTAGTAAATAACTTTGCAAAAAATGGCCGCAGAGCCGCCATTTTGGCATCATTGTGTTCGCCTAGCTCAGGTGCATCGAATGGTATACTTTTTGCTAGGGTGAGGTCAACTTAAGTAGTTGACCTCGGGTCAAGGTCAGGTCAGAGCCCCTCAGGTCACGAAGCTGGGCAAAGGGTATCATGTGGCATATCATTCGATTCGGAAGGTCTTCCCGAGTCCATTGGTGGTTTTCCCGACTCTCTAGCTCCATTTGATCGGGAGTTATTGACGAAAAACTCGTACGACCCTAATGACGTCATAAATGACGTCACGCAAGGCTAACAATGCAAAAGTGAAGCATTGGACTTTGAAAGGAGTGCATGAACTCACGATACCATGTACGTGAGATAGTTTTAGATCATTCTCGGCGCCAAAATAACAGTTTTTATATTTCCCCATTGATTTATAACAGTGATGGTACGTGACCGACCTGACCTCATGTAACCTTAAAAAATTCCCCGATATACAAATTGTGAGACCTCTGGAGGACACCATGTATGCGTCCTGTAACTTTCATCTCGAACAGCTATGGTCATTGGCGTCCAAAACAATGTCAGAACCAAACAGCCTTTTTCACCCTCGCGCTTATAGGAAAGAGGGTTGGATGAACCCTCCTTTCACTTTTTCAGATGACTCAGACGTCAATAGGGTTGGGACCTATCTGCATGCTCTGTATGTTTTGGTAAAATAAAAAAGCTCAGAATTTTTAATGATTTAATTTAAAATCACTTTGTTAAAAAAATGCCTAGTTAGTTCAGAAATTAATTATTTGTGGCTGAAAACAACTTGCTTCTGATTGGTCGGGCTAATCATGACGTCACATGTAGGTATATAACTGTCTGTATATTTGGCGCAGTTGAGACATACATTTTCTATGTATTTTCCTATGGTAAATCGGAGTGATTGGTCATGTTTTCAGTGTCTCTTTATTTTGCGCTGGTATTGCGTGGCTAAGAAGTTTTATCAAGAATGGCATATACTAAAATGTTCCTTTAATAATGGAGCTTCAATATCTGTGAGTTTTATTGGCAAGCGAAAACTGATTTCGCTGTTATTTTATCTGGAAATTACTCATTTTTTTAGGTCAATATTCAAAATATTTTACGGGAAGAAGTTGGCACTTTCTTGATTTTTGCACTCAAATCGCGTGCGACTCAACTGTATTGGAACTTGCAAAGAAGCTTGGTGATTAATTATTTTAACTGTGTTGTTATGGCACTGTTTGCAAAGCATGGATAATGAAACTCTGCCAAAGACTTAGCTACATAGCAATGCGTCAAGTAATACGCAGGAGGGACAGAATTCAGAGTCCGATCGAGAAGAATCGGTGCAAATGCTACGAAGACCAGGCAGCTCTGATACAATAGCTAGTCGTCTCACTACTCTCACTCCATTAGACCAGCTGACTCCTGACAGCTCACAGCACCTACTCGGATGCAAAGATGGAGCTCATCTTCCAAGCCAGAAACCAGTTCTTTGATGGAAGATGTGATGCTGCCTCTGTCTCTGCTTTGTTGGCCACTTTGGACGGGGCGGAGCTCCGCTCCTTGCGTGAGCGGTTATTCGCCTGTCATCCAGAAATAGTTCCTTCGTTTGCTGGTCGTTCCCTGATTAGGTGCAATACGGGGAGCTATAATCAGGGAAGTAACTTTCCATATGTACTTTTGCAGGTGCACCCCCGTGCCCCATCCACTAGAAGTGCACCCCCATATGCTAAGCGGCGCCCCACACGCCGCCCCACACGATTAGCTCTAGAGCAGATGGCGAGGGTGATTTCCCGGCTACATTCCATCTCGGCGTCGTGATGCTTGTGGGCTTGGAAAGCGTCGAGTCGTATGAAGGGTAGTGTAGGGGTAGGGTTGGGTTAAATAAGGTCCTTACATTTGAAAGGTTTGAACAACCCGCAATCAGCACAACATACCACAAGTTAAATAAAAAACTACCAAACTCCGCCCAACTAATATTAATAAACATTACAGCCAAACTAATGGCCTAAATAAAAATATATCTCAAATCCTAACAGTCATCGCGGGTGATGACGCCATGAGTTGCTATTATCCAAAACAGATGCAAATAAACATGTTTGTATGTCCTATGTATGTTTGTTTTAAAAACGTTGCAGCGGCGCTGGGAACTGCAGTCTTAGATCTGGGTATGTTTGGCATCTGCAACTCTTCATATACACATTAACCCTATTTCGGACGGGGAGGCCTTTCAGGATTTTCTTGTACAATTGCCAAACGCCGCGAGACATTCAGCGCATATTTGGTGACTTTTCCTAAATGCTCATTGCGCACATCTCAGCAAAAAAAAAAATGCCGGGTCAGGTCAGGTCAGGTAACCAGAGCGGGTTTGTTGACCCCACCTCAGAAAAGTTTGCAAACACGTCAGAGCTTGAGTTTTTCACGAAGTTATTCCCTCTCATCAAGTCTTCAAAACAGTACCTGCAGTATGTGTCGTTTGTATATCTCAGAATTTTTGATCTGTGACCTGAGGTTAGGTCAGAGTCGTGACCTTTACATTGCAAGCCTATGGAAAAGTATTGAAATGCGACCTGCACCTCGAGTAAACGAGTCAAAATCACCCAATTCTTTAAGAATTATGACAAATTATCTTATCTGTAATGATCCAGGTGCCATTTACTGACAGGGACACCGGGGAGGGTTATCTGAGCCGAGATCATGTGAGGTGATATCTACCATACATCAATGCTCACAATACTTACAAGATTGACAATGCTTTTGCTTACAACACTTACAATACTTACGATGAGACCAGCAAGCACTCTGCCGTTACAGTTCTAACTTCTGTTTCGAAAACCGACGTTACACACATTCGCTGCCAGCATAACATGTATTGTCGATGCACATCACACACTTCACAAAAACAAGACATAAAACATCATTCGTGTTGGTTCGGTCGTCTTCCTACAGAACGATACTTAGTTTAAACGCAGATGATCGGTCATTGATGGTCGGTTTCGCTTCAAATATGTGTAAAGATTCTAAAATTCGTAAATTGAAGTTTGAGCGTTTTTGATCTATGATTTTGAAATCGTCTATACTGAAGGGGGTGTCACATGCCAAAGAATGATCCCGTACAGACGATGCTACTGGACTGGATAAGAGTTCGCCCGTTCTGTGTGACCTACCCTTGTGTTGACAAACTCTGCTGTTGAGCCTAACATAGGTAGAACCTATGTAAGATCCTTCACACGAAGGACAACTGAACTTATAAACTACAGCAGATCGACACATTTTAGGGATAGAGTCCTTGAACTTGAACAAAGATCCAATAGTGAAGTTGTTTCTGAGAATGAATCGCGGGCTTAGATATGGGTAGTACTTTTGTAGGAGAGCGCTTATTTCATTTTTGAGCTTGATTGAGCGTTTTCCGAAAAACGGCAAAGTGAAAAAGCTTTCGAGTTTTTCAACCTGTGGTTGATTTGTGATAGTAATGAACCTTCTGTTAAGAAACTTGGCAATGGCGGCATCTACCAACGACCTTGGGTAACCGTTATCCAAGAAAAAACCTTTCAGGGATCTTAGCTCTAGATCGAAGAGCTTGTAGCTCGAGCATAAACGGTAGGCGCGATAAATAAATGACTGGATGACTGCCCACTTGATGGAAAATGGGACGAAACTAAAGAAGCTCAATCCTAGTCCGGTAAAGGTAGGCTTGTGGAAAACGGAAGTCTCAATAGAAGAGCCAATACGTTTTATCTTGACATCCAAAAAGGGTAGCGTTTGGTTGGACTCTACTTCTTTGGTGAACTTAATCTTTGGATGCTGCTCGTTAACCCGCGAGTTGCTGGGGGGGGGGGGCGTTAAACGCCCCCACTTTTTTCGCCGGGCCATAGCATAAAAACGGCGCGCCGCAGGCACGCCAAATTTTGGGTACCTGTAGGAAATTGATTGAAGTTTATTGTGACAAAATTTCAAAAAAATCAGTCGGAAAATTTTTGAGATATCAAGGTTTTAGTGACGTCATGATTTCTGAGTTTTCGACCAAAAACGGCATATGTTCAAAAAATCATATAAAATCACAGAATAGACATACAGACATGCCGTAAACGCCATTAGACTGCCAATACCATGGTCAATCAAATGGCTATCTTCGATTATTGATTATTGTTCCGCATTTTCCATAATCTTGAACTGAATCTTGGCAATTTTTCGTGACTTCTTCACGACCATGATACATGAATTTCTTAAATTGAACTTTTTGAGCCAAACACGTACACATAGGATAAAATGAATGTCACCATCGTGTTCTACGCCCCAAATTACCTATAAAACATGTGTCACAGGCTGCGAATATCAGTTTTGATTTTCGGGGATATGTGCCTACCCGGTTGACCTGACCTTGACCCTGACCTATGCTTGACTGACCCCTACATGAAGCTGACACTCTTGTAGGCCTTATAAGATGGATTGTGCACCGTTTTGACAGAGTTTATGGCGAGAGGCGCCTATCGCGAAGTCCTGAAGTCCATGCTACTGAAAGCCCGATTTCAGGTGTTTGACCTGACCTTGACCCGACCTGTGACCTCAAAATTCAACTTAAAAGTACTCATCTGAAGCGTCTCGTCGCGCTCTTTCGTTTGCCGCCTCGTGCGTTTCGCTGCGCCTATTGGTTCTCGAGTTATCGGCTGGGGGCGTTTAACGCCCCCCCCCCCCCAGCAAACGGTGGGTGGCGAAATACCCCAGCAACTGCCGGGTTAAGGAAGGATAAAAACTTTTCTACATGAGTGACGTGTCGAAAGACCAGAAAACAATCATCAACATACCTCCTATACAGGACAGGACGAAATTCAGAAGGGCAGGTAGTAAGCCAATTCTTCTCATGAAAGCATAAGAAAATGTTGGCAAAGGTAGGGCCAAGTGGTAGGCCCATCCCTACGCCGTCAAGTTGTTGGTACAACTGTCCGTTGAAAAGGAAAAACGAGTTGGTTACTGACAAATCTAACATTGAGCGGAATAGTTTCCGAGGGATACCACTGACGCTGTCAGTCTGGCTGAAGAGAGAGTTGATTGCTATGTCAACCGTTTCACCTACAGGTATGTTAGTAAACAAACTTTCAATGTCAAAACTGGCCATAACCATATCTTCGGAGAATGTGAAAGTTTTTAAATCCGTGACGAACTCGTAGCTGTTTTTAACGGTAAATTCATTCTCAGTAAGGGGAGCAAGAATTGGAACTATTTGGAACAGGTTGTTTGAAAAGACAAACACTATTCGTTAGATTTGTGTTTTTCTATTGAAAAACAACCGGAGCGGTCGTTCTCCGGGCTATGTTTTGCAAGTCTGGCCGCGAATCGAGACATCTTGAGTCTGGCCTAAACGAATCGCTCAATCTTCGTAAAAATTTCAGGGTATGGGCTCTCGGAGGCGATCTACCTGATGGCACCGGTCGCTACTCGCTAAGAAGTCTTTTGCGCGTGGCACGTGCGATTCCATTTTCCCCATGTTAAGTGAACGGGGTTTTGGACACTTTTTGCGCGATCGCCAATGGCGGGAAAACGAGCCAAGGAAGAGGTGGTTTTCTTCCCAGCATTTTATGGCAAACACGTTTGGGTACACGCCAGTTTTTCATTGTATACAGAACTAAGTATCGTTCTGTAGGAAGACGACCGAACCAACACGAATGATGTTTTATGTCTTGTTTTTGTGAAGTGTGTGATGTGCATCGACTGATACCCTGCATCGACTGCTTGTATATTTATGTCAGCATGTAATTGTGAACATGTATTGTTTGACAGTAACAAAATACAATTGAACTTATTCTTTGGAGCGCTCTTGCGAGGAACATTATGAATATTAGAGAGAGAAAATATATGAAAAATTGACCTCTCCTCGACATTTAAAAATTATTTGAATAGCCAAATATTACTGTATTGATATTTCGACCAACAGGTCTTCTTCAGAATAAGACAGTGTACACAAGTGTACGAGAACGAGAATACAATGTATTCTCGTATACATTGTATACATTGTATTCTCGTTCTCGTACACTTGTGTACACTGTCTTATTCTGAAGAAGACCTGTTGGTCGAAATATCAATACAGTAATATTTGGCTATTCAAATAATTTTTAAATGTCGAGGAGAGGTCAATTTTTCATATATTTTCTCTCTCTAAAATACAATTGACATCTTAACCCCAAACGGACCGCCATCCACTCAAATTTTATAACCCTGACCGGTCAGGGGGCGAATGGAGGTCATCTCCTGGGCATTACACTCAGCTCTTGCACAAAATATCTCACCTCACAGTGATCATTACAACAATAGCACCGACTTGATAGTGGATTTCAAAGTACTTGCATCAGCTCTTCCTGCTATTGCAGACGATCATCTCCTCAGGGTAATGTTGTTCGGGACATGAACGAAGATCGTTTTCGGAGTTTCATAAGTGCTACTGCAACAGCCTGGCACAAAACAGGACTTGTACGCTCTTCTCTGCACTTTGCCCTTCAGTATATCACAAAAGAATTGTTTAGAATCCATCTTACGCTTCTTTCACAGTCTCCCTTGCCACCGTAGGGCGTAGATAGATTGCTGTTGCTGGTAAGTTAAGGCACGGTAGATAGAAATTACCTCGGTTCTCAACGCCTTAAGTTATTTTCATAAAAAAGAACAAATAAATGATCAATAAGATGACAGGAATGTAAACATTTTAATCGTAAAGTAGTCCAAATATTGGAATGAGCTTTTGCTTTTCAGCATCCTCCGATTCATCATCTTTATCATTTGAAAATTCGAGGTACATAAAATGTTTATCACGCGCTCAATGTTAAGTGGGAATATAGTACACGGCAGACACATCAATTTTTGACACTGAACATTTCATCCGTAAATGTTTCAGCATAATTTAAAGTTAAAAACAGCGCGAATGGCAGAGTGAAACAAACAACATCTTTCACCCATTGATATAACATGTAATCTGTGGTGCGCCAGATGCGCCATTATTTGTCAACCGCAGAAGGTGACATGTGACGTAACAGCATCAAGAGCATCTTTTTTCAAGAACTTTTCAAAACAAGTTTCCTATCTTTCTTCCCCCATTTCTCTCAGCATATTGATTTTATAAGGCAATGGTATGCACCATAAATTCTGTGAAAATAGTTTGATCATTTTCATGCATTCTTAAAAAATCGAGTTCCCAACCCCATTGAAATTTCAGTAACCCGTGATGTCACTAGGCAGCTTTACCACGCCATTTGTAAGCTCCCCTCCCGAAATCACTATTCGAAACCGTTATCGTGACGTAAAATGAATACATTTATAGAAAGAACACCTTCCTAATTTTTTGCATACTTCTTAACAATGAGCCAAATATTTTTTTTAAAGAATTTTTTATCTTAAATGAAATTTTAGAAATTTTAAGTCATTATTGCCTCGGACTCGTGTGAACCTTGCAATATGCTGGTGCAAAAAAGAATCTTGACATACATGAAGAAACTTCCTAGCAGACTTTCTTTATGCACTTCCCCTTGACCAATCAATTTCACCATAATTGAAGTTTCCACATGCCAGGACCTGTCTTGATGGAATGTTGCACACTTCTCTCAATGTTTCTCTTACTTGCTTATTGTACTCTTCAGATGCATTTGGTGCATTTGGTGGCCTGTATATGCACAACACTGGAAGTTCATCCCTCCCATAAATTATCAAGCATCCAACAGCTTCCAGGCTAGCATCCACTTCAACTGGAAGATCCTTTACCTCTAGTTCATCCTTAACCATAAGGACTCCTCCCCCCAAACCTTGTCTATCTTTTCTGTATGTTCTATAGCCCGAACATTCCAGATATTGAGGGATACAGTCATTATCATTTAACTTGGTTTCCACAATGAACAGGACATCTGGATCTTGTTGCTTAATCACAAGGCTAAGCTCATTTCCCTTTGGCCCATTTAGACCATCGATATTTGTGTACATGCATTTTATCAATTCACATTGAGGGTCGTGCATCAAGAGTGGGCTTCTTACTGTTTTGGTGCTCAATGCTTTGTCCTGATCACTGTGTGACTCATCCCCTGTCATTTCATCTTGTCTTAGTTTTTTGGAACAACTTTGTCCCTCACTATTTTGTGAGTGTCCCTCCCCTTCAGAAGGAGTTCTGCCCTGAGTCTCCTTTGCTTTTCTCTTTCTTCCAATAGTAGATCCTTGGTGATATAGATGTTTGGAAAACCTTTTTCTTTCAGGCTAAACCTTTCTTTGAACAGCTTCTCAACTTGAACCTTTGTGCCGAGCTTCACAAGTAGCAGCCTCGGTTTGCGGTTCATCACGTTGCCTTCCTTTGATGGCTTCTGTCCGAGTCTGAACACATTTTGTATATCACACTGGACATCAGCTCCAGCGAGTGTTTTTGCGATGTCTTCCACCTTCTCCACATCATGACCCTTCCTATTTGCTGGGTCGTCACTGTCACTTTCTGGAACATTGTGAACTATCAGGTTACAGGTCCTGTCTACCTTGCTTGCTTGTTCTTGCTTCCGCACTGCCTCCTTCAAAGCATCTGACGTTTCATTCATTTGCTTTGCAACTCTCGTTTCCAGATTTTTTATTCCTACTTCAAGCTTACCATCCATCTCAGTTGAAGCATGAATAGTCTCTTCAACTTTCTTCATAATCTTGGCTTCAACTTCGGATACCCTTTTCTCCACCCGCTTTCCAAGATCGAGTATCTCAGAGAGTCGATCCCTGCACGACATGCAGATTGCAGATCCATAATAACGGGCCCCGGGCGGTCACGTGACCCGGCGTGGCAGGCGCGGTTCAGCAACAGGCGCCGGGGGTGCAGAGGCGGCCGGGCGTGGCGGCGATCCGGCCCCGGCGGCCGCCGACAGAATCTTCTGGCGGGACTAATCAACATTCAGTCCCTGCTTCCCAAGATCCTGTCTCTCCAGCACGAACATCTAAACCGGCTCGACTACGACATCTGCGTTATCACTGAAACCTGGCTTCGGCCCGCCACTGCGTCCCGGCTGGTGACCTTCCCCGGCTACACCCTGCACCGAGCCGACAGGCCGGGTGACGCGGGCTACGGTGGGGTGGCCATTCTGGTCAAGGGCAGCTACACGGCGTCTGTCATCCCCCAGCCTGCGTCAGACTGCGCCAAGGCCCTATATACCAGGTAGGTTCATTAGGGAATTTTTTACGTTCCCCCTACCGGCCCCGGATGACGTCACTGGGATGCTCCCGCCGCGGCCGGCCTATGTATAGAGCATTACTACGGGCTTTCCGGTGGCATTTTTTCGTGCTATAACGCCCAAAAAGCTATCGCGAGCACTTTAAGCACGATAAATTGAAAATATGTCGCATTTTAAAGTGAGTAATAGTGATATAAGGTCACGTCCAGGAAGAGCGGGCCGAAACCAGCGAGGCTTGTATGGGTCCCAGGGCGCAGGGTTATGGAGTCGGGACCGGACTTTTGAATCGGATTGTCGGAGTCGAACTAGAGCCGTTTTGGAGTCGGAGTCGATTTTGGAAGTCGGAGCAGGAGTCAGAGTCGAAGTCACCAAAAATTCATCGTTTCCGCAGACTGCGGAGTTGCAGGGCAGCGAAGTCTGAGCCGGAATCGCACAGTGGGCCAGGCGCATCAACAAAGCGGAATTAAGTCGAAAATCAACTTCGGTGAAATTCCTGTAATTATGGGATAGAATATTGTAAAAATGTCCAAAGTTTCCGAATAAGCAAGTTTCCTTTCCCCAATGTCAAGGCAGATAATGCTATAACGTCGCAAAGTAGGACTTACCAACTGGAGATGGAAATGACTGCTGTGTACCATATTCCGTTCCCCCGATTCAAAAGCTCTCAGCGTAAAATCATTAAAGTTATTCCGTACAAAATAGCTTTAAAAAAACAGCCGGTATTTCTGCGCATGTTTCTCGTACTCAAGTTCCCGGGAACTATTTCATGCTTACTAGTAGCGGTGGGGTTTACAGTGCCTGTTCGGAACCGTGGTAGTGCAACGACGCAATGAATTTATATAAGGATATAAAGAAAACGTCACCGAACAACACGAAGATATTTGCTGCCTGACTTTCCTCAAGGTGTATAGCTTGCTGCCCAATGCAAATATTTTGCGCATTTTTGCGCGAAATGGACAGATAAGGGTTTAACCCTCGCCGGCAGAGGCCGTTTTGCATCCCTCGACGGCACAGGGGGCTGCGACCCTCCTCGCGTTTGGCCCCTAATTGAGCTAGAGCCTCGCGGAAAAAAACCATCGTGTAGGTCGTCACGAGACAAAGCCAACGGTACCCGGTTTTAAGGTCATAGGTCAAATGGTGACCTCTGAGGTCAGGTCAATGGCCGAAAGTCGGGACCTGTTAGAACGTCGTATAGTGTGGCTGCTAAGGGGTTTTTCGGGATGCTGATCACGAATATCATGTTAGTTTTGATCACAGATGATGTCTTCATGCATTTAGGCCAGGTCGGGTCAGCTCAGGTCAGGTCAACCAGTATGGGTCCTGCCGGGTATTCGTAGTAGGTGTCAACCCGCCTCTGACAGCTTCGTAACATGTTTCGAAGGCACCACAACTACTTCGTAAATGTTCAAATGGTTCCTAAATTCGAATTCAGCTCCAAAAACTAGCCCAGAAACATGTAAAACTCGAAAAAGTGAACCGAGGTCATCGAAGGTCAATGACCTGACCTGACCTTCAGGTGACCTTTACACCCACCGTAATGCATGGGACCAACATCATATCACATGTTTGAACGCTTGAAACCACGAAAAGACTGCAAACGCGCGGCCAATGCGGCATAGTGCCCGCCTGTCCCAGGCATATGTGCAGCGCAGAAAGTAAATAATGACGTCATAGGTCAGTGACCTAGCGTAACCAATCAAATTTGAAAATGGATATCGGATTCGGCTTTAGCATGATATTTTACCCTGTAATGAATCATTTTTGGCACCGCAGCTGTGCTCATTGATTTAATTCCGCTTTTTTGAAGCGCCTGGCCCACTGTGAATCGGTCAGAATAGACAGTTCTGCCCGGACCGGAGTAGGAGTCGGAATTAGTTTTTTGGAACTAGGAGTCGGGAGTCACCGAAATTACATCGACTCCGCTGCCCTGCTAGTGCGCTCAGGACGGATGCACTTACACTACATTGCACTATATTGCTGAAAAAACGAATAAAGATTGTCACTAAATATTATAATTTATAACTTATAAGTTTCACTTACGGGTGGCCGTTACTCACAGCTGGTGGTACAATATCGAGACGCACGATTCCCGGATGAAAAGTCAAAACGTTAAAAGTAAACGGATAAAAAGTCAAAGGACATTAAGTCGACAGACAGAAAGTCAGCATCGCAAGAAGTCAAAGGACAAAATGTCAAATGAACAAAAAGGCAACCTGCCAAAAAGTCAACACGCCAGAAGTCAACAAGCTAAAAGTCAACACGCAAGAAGTCAAAAGACATAATATCGAAGAGACAAAAAGCCGACATGTCAAAAAGTCAACGCGCTAAAAGTCAACACGCTAAAAGTCAACGCGCAAAAAGTCAACACGCAAAAAGTCAAGACGCTAAAAGTCAACACGCCTAAAAGTCAACACGCTAAAAGTCAACACGCGAAAGGTCAACATGCTAAAAGTCAACACGCTAAAAGTCAGCATGCTTAAAAGTCAACACGCTAAAAGTCAACACACAAAAAGTCAACAAGCAAATAGTTAATAGGTGCGCGAAAGTTGATGCGCAAAATGCAGTCAACAGCAAAAAGTATTCTTTAACAGCAGTCGTTAACTAAGTCGGTGCGTACAAGTACGCCGCAGCCCGCGTCTCCGGTCGGCGACTGACCCGCGCCGGGCCACCTGATCCCCGGCCGCCGCCCGCTGGGCGCCGGCTGCACCGCATAGCGCGTCTCGGCGCGTCCCCGTGCGTGCCCCGACACTACCGATAAGAACGCTCTTACCTATTTTTACTTTGCTTTAAAAAGTATATTGGGAATGTGAACTTATTTATTTAAAGTTGGCGTACTGTGCCTGCTGGTGGCGGGGGGGGGGGGCAGTTCCGATAAGGAGACGTAGGGCGGAGGCGAAGATGAAGGACCTTAATTGTATGCAGTCCGTGAATATTAACAGGTTGTTGTCTGTTGATGCTGATATGAGCGTTCCTTTCAAAGCAGGACAATCACACAATTGCCTCTCGTTCCAACTTCCACCTATCTAAAAGAAACGACGCGCTTTACTATTGTACCAATTGTACCATACAATACGCTTGAACTATAATAAAAGTGTAAAATCGCTAATAGAACCCGTGACGGAATCAATTGATGAGAAACGTCTCCCTACACAATATAGGAAATTTGAACAAGCGAACCTTTCGTATCGATAACATTCCGGGTTACTATATTTGTTGAAATAATTCCAGTAAACTGCGCCTGGGACAGTTGTCTCGAAGGATCATGTAACGCTGCCTCATGACAACCTTACTCGAGGGCAGCGCTTTTCGAGGAGCGCTGCGGCCCGAAGGTTGGGACTTTGAATTGTGAAAAAACGCCCGCCCGCCGCAAAACGCAAACACCGCAAAACGCACGCCCGAAACGCCAACGCAAACGTCGCAAAAAAAACACGCCCGCCTGCCGCAAACCGCATAAAAACGCAAAAACGCCGCAAAAAAATAAAACCGCCCGCATCGCACGCACGCTAACCGCCAACCGAAAACGCCGAAACAGCGCCCAACCGCCGCCAACCGCAAACAAATTAAGCACCGCAAACGACGAAAAAAAAGAAAACCGCCCGCATCGCCCACCCGCCCGCCGCCAAACACAAACACCGCAAAAAGCACAAAACGCCCGCCCGCCTCAAAACACAAACACTGCAAAACGCGCAAAACGCACGCCCGAAACGCCAACGCAAACGTCGAAAAAATCGCCCGACCGCCGCAAACCGCAAAAACCGCAAAAATTAAACCACCCGCATCGCACGCACGCTAACCACCAACCGAAAACGCCTAAAAATCGCCCGCCCGCTGCCAAACGCAAACACCGCAAAAAACGCCCGGCCGCCGGAAACCGAAAAAAATTAACACCGAAAAGGACGCAAAAAACGCCCCGCATCGCCCGCCCGCCCGCCGCCAAACACAAACACCGCAAAAAACGGCCGCCCGCCGCAAAACGCAAACACCGCAAAACGCGCAAATCGCACGCCCGAAACGCCATATATATATATATATATATATATATATATATATATATATATATATATATATATATATATATATATATATATATATATATATATATATATATATATATATATATATATATATATATATATATATATATATATATATATATATATATATATATATATATATATATATATATATATATATATATATATATATATATATCGGTTTGTGTGCAAACGGTGCAAGGTGCCCCAATTCGATGCACCAAACATGGATTCTATCCCGAAATGGAAACACCCTCAGTATGTTTTTCAATAGAAAAACAATTCTAAAGAATAGTGTTTGTCTAATGAAGAAACAACCTTCGGGTACGATGCGAGCGAGCTCCCACCTAGCACTTAAGTGTCAACGGATGTGTGTCAGATTTCAGCCAAGCATGCCCGTGTGACCAGCTGAGTGGCGGTTGCGGGCCATGGGAATCCCCGTCAGTCGCGCAATGGAGGCTGTCTCGCTTCAATGTCCAATGATGCAGGTTATATTGTGCAGCATCCTGCTTAATTGTGTACAGCTGTTTGTAAATGTTATCTCATGTATGTAATGACTGGTAATGACTGATGATCCAGGTGTCATTGACTTTGTATCTTTGACTTGTCCTTTTGAGTTTTCGGATTTTGGCTTTTTTTCTTGGGATTTTTCGTAAGTTGACTTTATGTCCTGTTGACTTTTCGTCTTTTGACCTTTGTCCTCTTCACTTCTTGTCCTTTTGACTTTTTGTCCCTTTGATTTTTTGTCCTTTTGACTTTTTGGACTTTGACTATATGTCTTTTTGACTTTTTGACCTTTTGACTTTTTATTTTGACTTCATGCCCGGTTGACTTGTTGTTTTTTGACTTTTTGTCCTTTTGACTTTCTGTCCTTTTGGTTTTTTGGATTTTGACTTTATGTCCTGTTCACTTTTTGTCTTTCTACTTTTGTCCTTTTTACTTTTTGGCAATTTGACTTTTTGTCGTTTTTACTTTTTGTCTTTTGACCTTATGTCCATTTGACTTTTTGTCTTTTGACTTCTATGCTAGTTGACTTTTTGTTCATTGACTTTTTGGCAATTTCACTTTTTATCTTTTGACGTTTTATCCTTTTTGACTTTTTGCCTTTTGACTTTCCTCTTTGTTGACCTTTTACCTGTTGACTTTTAAGATTTTTGACTTCTTGCTTTTGACGTAATGTCTGTTGACTAATCATCCTTTTACCTTTTATCATTTGACTTTTTGTCCGGAACCCGCGACTCACTGTGCGACTCGGTATAGCCGTTACCCAATACCGAGTCGCACAGTGAGTCGCACAGCCGTTACACACAGCCGGAGGCACCATGCCGAGTCGCACAGCACCCACACAGAGCCGGCCGTACCACACCGAGTCGCACAGCCGTTACACACAGTCGGAGGCACCATGCTGAGTCACACAGCACCCACACAGAGCCGGCCGTACCACACTGAGTCGCACAGCCGTTACACACAGTCGGAGGCACCATGCCGAGTCACACAGCACCCACACAGAGCCGGCCGTACCACACAGAGTCGCAAAGCCGTTACACACAGCCGGAGGCACCATGCCGAGTCGCACAGCACCCACACAGAGCCGGCCGTACCACACTGAGTCGCACAGCCGTTGCACACAGTCGGAGGCACCATGCCGAGTCACACAGCACCCACACAGAGCCGGCCGTACCACACTGAGTCGCACAGCCGTTGCACACAGTCGGAGGCACCATGCCGAGTCACACAGCACCCACACAGAGCCGGCCGTACCACACAGAGTCGCAAAGCCGTTGCACACAGCCGGAGGCACCATGCCGAGTCGCACAGCACCCACACAGAGCCGGCCGTACCACATCGAGTCGCACAGCCGTTACACACAGTCGGAGGCACCATGCCGAGTCACACAGCACCCACACAGAGCCGGCCGTACCACACAGAGTCGCACAGCCGTTACACACAGCCGGAGGCACCATGCCGAGTCACACAGCACCCACACAGAGCCGGCCGTACCACACTGAGTCGCACAGCCGTTGCACACAGTCGGAGGCACCATGCCGAGTCACACAGCACCCACACAGAGCCGGCCGTACCACACAGAGTCGCAAAGCCGTTACACACAGCCGGAGGCACCATGCCGAGTCGCACAGCACCCACACAGAGCCGGCCGTACCACATCGAGTCGCAAAGCCGTTACACACAGCCGGAGGTACCATGCCGAGTCGCACAGCACCCACACAGAGCCGGCCGCACCACACCGAGTCACAAAGCCGTTACACACAGCCGGAGGCACCATGCCGAGTCGCACAGCACCCACACAGAGCCGGCCGCACCACACCGTGTTTAGGAAATTGAAGTAGTCGAAGACGGTCCATCCCACGATCAAGTTCACCATAGAACACACCGGTGACACTGGAGTATTGGCGTTCCTGGACACAAAAATATCGATCTCTGAGTCAGGCGCATACTCCAGTGAGCTATACATTAAACCGATGGCATCACCAGTGATAATTCACTACCTTTCAGCTCTGCCAATGTCGACTAAGAAAAACGCCGTCCGCTCACAAACGTTACGTGCTATCAAAATCTCTTCCCCTGGGCTACCACGAGCCCGTAGCCTTAACACGCGCAGTGGAAGGGGGGGGCGGATTTCGCCCACCCCTCCTGTTTTTCGCCAATAACTCGCGTCGCAAACATATTATTAATGTGAAATTTCGGCTACCTGTCCAGAATTGAATTGCGGATCTTCTCGTGCAACAAATAAGGAAATCGGTTCACAACTTTTCTAGTAATAGCTGTGTAAAGTCAAACATCCTGCCGCCGCGGCGACGCGGCGGCGCGGCGGCCGGCGCTAGCCGTTACGCGCCGCCTGAATTGTAGACTGTGCCGGGGCGGGACGGTTCCGTCTTTACATCGCGCTCCTTACCGCTGATTATATCAGATTCGCGTCAAATTCGGTGAGAAGACTGAAAAATGTACAGGCAATCATATGGTTAAAGAATTTTGAAAATCGGCCGGTAACAATTTGAGTTATGAGTGTGTAAACACAAAATTGTGATTGCCGCGTTTCCCGCGTCGGCCGATCCCGCTTCAGCCGGCGACATCTTACCCTTAGCAGGCTTCTAACTACCATATTTATTGTTGGATTATCTAGAAATTCACCATACATACTCACAACTGTTTGTTCTTTCGTATAGTGAAATAAAAAAGAAAATCGGCCGGTAACTTTTTGAGTTATCGGCGTGTAAACGCAAAAAGTCGCTAATATGGCAGATTTGACCACATTTGACCTCATTTGACCTTGAAGATATTGACCTAGGGTCATGAAATTCACACACAATAGAGTTCCCCATGGCCCCCACCTACCCTCCAAATTTCGTTTTTCTAGCTCCAGTGGGAGCTGAGATCTTAGGGGGGGCGACATCCGCCCCCCCTTCCACTGGGCGTAGTACTCGCAACCCTTCCACTGCGCGTGTTAAACTCACCCATGACCTATTCACAAAGAACGGCTACCCGCCCCACTTAATTAGCAGGCTCCAACACGAAGCCCAACGTGATAACCGCCTAAGGCCGACTAGATCGGGCTCTGCCCCCGTCTATCTTGCGCTTCCATTCATTGATGATGCACTCAGCCACAGGATTGAGGGTATCATTAGGGCTAGTCACCTCAACCTGAAAGTTGCATGGAAAGGAGGTCCCAACCTGAAACAAAAACTAGTGCGGGCGGCCTACCAACCAGCACCCTGCCCAGGTGGGGGCAGGAAGTGTCCATGCTGTGAGGCAGGGTTGCGTGGGAGATGTCATGAAAAGAATGTGGTGTACCAGATGGAATGTCAACTGTGCGCACAAGGCGAGTCTGTGTATGTCGGTGAAACACGCCGATATGTCAGGCTTAGATATAATGAACACATGAGAGATGCAAAAAACAACAAACTAGACACCCCTTTTGGCCTTCACCAAACGAAGCACTCTGTGCAACTGGACTGCTCAAACGTCTCAATCAAGATTCTGCATGTGTCAAAAGACGGCCCAGATAGAAAAATTTGGGAATCCATTTTTATTCGCGAACTTCAACCCACTCTTAACACGCAAACCTCGTCTTGGCCTATCATCTGAGTGGTCATTATATCTAAACTGACTGACCGTGGAAACTTGTGTGCGCGGGTGTGCGCCGTGCGGTTGTGCTGTTGTACACTTATATATATATACTATATATATACTATATATATATATATATATATATATATATATATATATATATATATATATATATATATATATATATATATATATATATATATATATATATCGGTTTGTGTGCAAACGGTGCAAGGTGCCCCAATTCGATGCACCAAACATGGATTCTATCCCGAAATGGAAACACCCTCAGTATGTTTTTCAATAGAAAAACAATTCTAAAGAATAGTGTTTGTCTAATGAAGAAACAACCTTCGGGTACGATGCGAGCGAGCTCCCACCTAGCACTTAAGTGTCAACGGATGTGTGTCAGATTTCAGCCAAGCATGCCCGTGTGACCAGCTGAGTGGCGGTTGCGGGCCATGGGAATCCCCGTCAGTCGCGCAATGGAGGCTGTCTCGCTTCAATGTCCAATGATGCAGGTTATATTGTGCAGCATCCTGCTTAATTGTGTACAGCTGTTTGTAAATGTTATCTCATGTATGTAATGACTGGTAATGACTGATGATCCAGGTGTCATTGACTTTGTATCTTTGACTTGTCCTTTTGAGTTTTCGGATTTTGGCTTTTTTTCTTGGGATTTTTCGTAAGTTGACTTTATGTCCTGTTGACTTTTCGTCTTTTGACCTTTGTCCTCTTCACTTCTTGTCCTTTTGACTTTTTGTCCCTTTGATTTTTTGTCCTTTTGACTTTTTGGACTTTGACTATATGTCTTTTTGACTTTTTGACCTTTTGACTTTTTATTTTGACTTCATGCCCGGTTGACTTGTTGTTTTTTGACTTTTTGTCCTTTTGACTTTCTGTCCTTTTGGTTTTTTGGATTTTGACTTTATGTCCTGTTCACTTTTTGTCTTTCTACTTTTGTCCTTTTTACTTTTTGGCAATTTGACTTTTTGTCGTTTTTACTTTTTGTCTTTTGACCTTATGTCCATTTGACTTTTTGTCTTTTGACTTCTATGCTAGTTGACTTTTTGTTCATTGACTTTTTGGCAATTTCACTTTTTATCTTTTGACGTTTTATCCTTTTTGACTTTTTGCCTTTTGACTTTCCTCTTTGTTGACCTTTTACCTGTTGACTTTTAAGATTTTTGACTTCTTGCTTTTGACGTAATGTCTGTTGACTAATCATCCTTTTACCTTTTATCATTTGACTTTTTGTCCGGAACCCGCGACTCACTGTGCGACTCGGTATAGCCGTTACCCAATACCGAGTCGCACAGTGAGTCGCACAGCCGTTACACACAGCCGGAGGCACCATGCCGAGTCGCACAGCACCCACACAGAGCCGGCCGTACCACACCGAGTCGCACAGCCGTTACACACAGTCGGAGGCACCATGCTGAGTCACACAGCACCCACACAGAGCCGGCCGTACCACACTGAGTCGCACAGCCGTTACACACAGTCGGAGGCACCATGCCGAGTCACACAGCACCCACACAGAGCCGGCCGTACCACACAGAGTCGCAAAGCCGTTACACACAGCCGGAGGCACCATGCCGAGTCGCACAGCACCCACACAGAGCCGGCCGTACCACACTGAGTCGCACAGCCGTTGCACACAGTCGGAGGCACCATGCCGAGTCACACAGCACCCACACAGAGCCGGCCGTACCACACTGAGTCGCACAGCCGTTGCACACAGT
Organism: Amphibalanus amphitrite; assembly: GCF_019059575.1. NCBI lineage: Eukaryota > Metazoa > Arthropoda > Thecostraca > Balanomorpha > Balanidae > Amphibalanus > Amphibalanus amphitrite. The sequence goes on along the minus strand of NW_024882592.1, from coordinate 138,823 downwards.
CGGAGGCACCATGCCGAGTCACACAGCACCCACACAGAGCCGGCCGTACCACACAGAGTCGCAAAGCCGTTGCACACAGCCGGAGGCACCATGCCGAGTCGCACAGCACCCACACAGAGCCGGCCGTACCACATCGAGTCGCACAGCCGTTACACACAGTCGGAGGCACCATGCCGAGTCACACAGCACCCACACAGAGCCGGCCGTACCACACAGAGTCGCACAGCCGTTACACACAGCCGGAGGCACCATGCCGAGTCACACAGCACCCACACAGAGCCGGCCGTACCACACTGAGTCGCACAGCCGTTGCACACAGTCGGAGGCACCATGCCGAGTCACACAGCACCCACACAGAGCCGGCCGTACCACACAGAGTCGCAAAGCCGTTACACACAGCCGGAGGCACCATGCCGAGTCGCACAGCACCCACACAGAGCCGGCCGTACCACATCGAGTCGCAAAGCCGTTACACACAGCCGGAGGTACCATGCCGAGTCGCACAGCACCCACACAGAGCCGGCCGCACCACACCGAGTCACAAAGCCGTTACACACAGCCGGAGGCACCATGCCGAGTCGCACAGCACCCACACAGAGCCGGCCGCACCACACCGTGTTTAGGAAATTGAAGTAGTCGAAGACGGTCCATCCCACGATCAAGTTCACCATAGAACACACCGGTGACACTGGAGTATTGGCGTTCCTGGACACAAAAATATCGATCTCTGAGTCAGGCGCATACTCCAGTGAGCTATACATTAAACCGATGGCATCACCAGTGATAATTCACTACCTTTCAGCTCTGCCAATGTCGACTAAGAAAAACGCCGTCCGCTCACAAACGTTACGTGCTATCAAAATCTCTTCCCCTGGGCTACCACGAGCCCGTAGCCTTAACACGCGCAGTGGAAGGGGGGGGCGGATTTCGCCCACCCCTCCTGTTTTTCGCCAATAACTCGCGTCGCAAACATATTATTAATGTGAAATTTCGGCTACCTGTCCAGAATTGAATTGCGGATCTTCTCGTGCAACAAATAAGGAAATCGGTTCACAACTTTTCTAGTAATAGCTGTGTAAAGTCAAACATCCTGCCGCCGCGGCGACGCGGCGGCGCGGCGGCCGGCGCTAGCCGTTACGCGCCGCCTGAATTGTAGACTGTGCCGGGGCGGGACGGTTCCGTCTTTACATCGCGCTCCTTACCGCTGATTATATCAGATTCGCGTCAAATTCGGTGAGAAGACTGAAAAATGTACAGGCAATCATATGGTTAAAGAATTTTGAAAATCGGCCGGTAACAATTTGAGTTATGAGTGTGTAAACACAAAATTGTGATTGCCGCGTTTCCCGCGTCGGCCGATCCCGCTTCAGCCGGCGACATCTTACCCTTAGCAGGCTTCTAACTACCATATTTATTGTTGGATTATCTAGAAATTCACCATACATACTCACAACTGTTTGTTCTTTCGTATAGTGAAATAAAAAAGAAAATCGGCCGGTAACTTTTTGAGTTATCGGCGTGTAAACGCAAAAAGTCGCTAATATGGCAGATTTGACCACATTTGACCTCATTTGACCTTGAAGATATTGACCTAGGGTCATGAAATTCACACACAATAGAGTTCCCCATGGCCCCCACCTACCCTCCAAATTTCGTTTTTCTAGCTCCAGTGGGAGCTGAGATCTTAGGGGGGGCGACATCCGCCCCCCCTTCCACTGGGCGTAGTACTCGCAACCCTTCCACTGCGCGTGTTAAACTCACCCATGACCTATTCACAAAGAACGGCTACCCGCCCCACTTAATTAGCAGGCTCCAACACGAAGCCCAACGTGATAACCGCCTAAGGCCGACTAGATCGGGCTCTGCCCCCGTCTATCTTGCGCTTCCATTCATTGATGATGCACTCAGCCACAGGATTGAGGGTATCATTAGGGCTAGTCACCTCAACCTGAAAGTTGCATGGAAAGGAGGTCCCAACCTGAAACAAAAACTAGTGCGGGCGGCCTACCAACCAGCACCCTGCCCAGGTGGGGGCAGGAAGTGTCCATGCTGTGAGGCAGGGTTGCGTGGGAGATGTCATGAAAAGAATGTGGTGTACCAGATGGAATGTCAACTGTGCGCACAAGGCGAGTCTGTGTATGTCGGTGAAACACGCCGATATGTCAGGCTTAGATATAATGAACACATGAGAGATGCAAAAAACAACAAACTAGACACCCCTTTTGGCCTTCACCAAACGAAGCACTCTGTGCAACTGGACTGCTCAAACGTCTCAATCAAGATTCTGCATGTGTCAAAAGACGGCCCAGATAGAAAAATTTGGGAATCCATTTTTATTCGCGAACTTCAACCCACTCTTAACACGCAAACCTCGTCTTGGCCTATCATCTGAGTGGTCATTATATCTAAACTGACTGACCGTGGAAACTTGTGTGCGCGGGTGTGCGCCGTGCGGTTGTGCTGTTGTACACTTCTGTTATCGTATGCATGCATGTACTTACCTCATATATGCTTATCTCCATATTTTTAATGTTGGTCGGGGGGTCGGGACCCATTATTGATGATGTACCCACGATATATACTATCTCCGCTGAACGTATGACTCATGTTTTCGACATGACTATCTTTTATGTCTCTGTAAGTTTTGCATAGATGCGTTTTTAAAGAGTAGCTGGGAAGTGCGTGTGTGATTTCTGCATGTTCGTACCAATTCGAATTTTCTGTTCCATGCAAGTTTGTGACGAAAATGATCTAAATAATACATAACGGTTGATAAAGGCGCAAAGCCGAAAGCTCCCGAAACTGTATTTTGTCTTTTTGAAATTTTATATCTTTTGGCTAATATGAGATTAAGGTTAACATCTCTTATTATATTCATAATGCGTTATGCGCCAAACTCCATATAGAAGCGGACATTGGGGTTCAGATTGTTATTATGAGTAAAATATAAGTCATTTTCTTCATTAAACGGTTGTTTCTCTATGCGGCGATCATTTATGAAGCACGCCACACTTAGTTACCAACGAGCGATATCATAATAGCTCCATTTTTGGCAGTATACTGGCTGCGGCCGAGTGCGACGGTGGCGCCGACTATCGGCTACTCGTGCAACTAGGCCTCGCGGTGGCTCCGGCGGCCAAACTTCAGATGAAAACGTCCCTGTGTGGAGACTTAACGATAAACTGAAAAATGCGATATAATGCAATTAAATTCAGTAATATGCGTTTACCCTGACGTATTTTTTACCAATATTCGGGGAGAATTGGCACCGGGATTTGGCAGGAGAAGATAAAATGTTTATGAACATTCCAAATTGTATTATACCTACATTGCATTGTCAAAATATGTCTCAATATATGCGAGACGTCATGCTGTTTGCCGTAGTATAGCGAAATTGTTTCATGAAAGACTCAATACAAATATAACGGGAGTCATGTATCTTAATTTCATTTGGTGGTGCAAATATTTTTTTCTTCCATGTCCCGATCCCGGGTCGAATTTTTCTCTCCTATGGATAAAAAGTGCAGAGATGTGTTGCTCAGTTAGTGAGCTACAGCGTAGTATAGCGACATTTTTATGTAAGCTGCCTATTTTTTCATACTGTGCTAGTTTCCACGAAAATCCGTGCATACACTGACCAATATTTTTTTCTTCCATGGCCAGATCCCAGATCCAATTTTTATCCGCTATGGATAAAAAATGCATAAATATGTTGCTCAGATGGTAATCTACAGCGTAGTATAGCGACATTTTTATGTAACTACCCTATTTTTTCATACTGTGCTCATTTCCACGAAAATCCGTGCTTACGCTGACCAACATTTTTTTCTTCCATGGCCAGATCCCAGGTCCAATTTTTATCCGTCATGGATAACAAATACATAGATATGTTGCTCAGATAGCGAACTACAACGTAGTATAGCGACATTTTATGTAACTTCCCTATTTTCTCACACTGTGCTCATTTCCACGAAAATCCGTGCTTACACTGACCAACATTTTTTTCTTCCATGGCCAGATCCCGGGTCCAATTTTTATCCGCCATGGATAAAAATACATAAATATGTCGCTCAGATGGTGAACTATACCGTAGTATAGCGACATTTTCATGTAACTTTCCTATTTTTTCACACTGCGCTATCACCCATCAAAATCCGTGCTCTCACCGACCTTAGTTCTCTGGCGTTGCCGATAGGCGGCGCTGGCGGCGCGTCCCGCGCTATGGCCGCGCCTGGCGCATAACGGTCTCTCAAAACTGTGCTAAAAACCATTCAAGATAAAACTTTACATTAATTGACACTTTTGGAGGGTCACTTGTCCTCGGCATTGACGATTTTCGCATTATTTTCCCTCAAGATTTAGCGTTATAGATATTATAAACAATTTTAAATGATATTTTGTCTTTATTTTATGATGACCTGCAATTTTTTAAATTGGGTAACCTCTGTCTGTGAGCTTCTAGTCAGTTTTCAATAGTTAGGACTGCATTTTCAGCTGCTTTCCGGAGCACGAGTCTGCTGCGGTACAAGGGTCGTTCAAAGCGCTGTTAGTCTCGCATGGTTTTGTCCTTCAAAAATTTTAGCCACCGTTTTTATTAGATGACCATCATGTTGTACTCATCCTCGCCGACACTTTGCCATGTGTCATTTTCGACCTAACCATTCCCATTACTCGTGAAGCAGAGAGTTTCTCAGCCGACCCGAGTATGCGACCTCCATTTTCATGCCTGATCCATGGTCAGAGGTGAACCCTTTTTGTGAGCTCATGAAGGGTCGAATGCGCTTGAAAACAATGAAGCTGCTTGAGGAAGGTTGTTACTAATGCCCATGCAAAATTTCGACTGTTAATTTCTTGTTGATTCAGAATTATTGACAAAAAAGCATGGCTGGTACCTGTAAACGAACTTTTGAGACACCCTGTATTACGCTACATCACTTGAAAGACATTGGCAATTTAATATTGTGCAACAAAAAAAAAAGATAACACTTAAATGAGCCTAGTCTACGCATTGAAAGTGACAGATTTCGCGGACAACGAAAAATTCATGCCCTTTGGCTTTGCATTAATCCATTTTCCCATTACTATTGAAGCCTCGTTTGGCGACTGCCCCTCGAATTCGCTCGTGATTAGCATGGCACTTTTTCAGAAGGAAAAAAAGCACTGCGTATAAAAATGTTCAAACACCAACCAAGACTGAAACACAACTCAGTTTTTTTTTCTAAACACTAGTTAGGACCAGCATAGGTCATTAATATTATCAGAACATTTAGTGGATGTGACTTGAGACATCACCTAATTGGATTGAGTGGCCTTATCCCGACAAAAAGTTACCATTACTCATGGCAAAAAGAATGTTTTGATGCATTTTAACCCTATTAGTGGCAGGCTCCTGGCTACCCCTATTAGTGGCAGGGGGGGGGGCTGTTTACGACCCCCCCCCCCTTGATATCTCGAGATCTAACGGGCCGATTTTCAAAATTCAAACGGCATTCGATTTCGCTCAACGAGATCTACATTTCTAAAAAAAATGTCAATAGGGGGGTAGAGGGGGGTAAAAACGGGCAAATTGCAGATACATTTTAGGCTGTTTATCACGGCCAGGTTTCTGAACCAATCTTAACGCAACTTTTGCCGATCGATAGAGAATGAACCAGGAATTCACATGGATCCTAAAAATATGCATTTTCAAAAATCATAGGCGGATACAGATCATTGAGATTGGGGGTACACAAAAAGTATAATAAATAAGGTTTTTGTTGGTACTGTTTCTAAAAAGGGTGGCAATGGTCTTGTTATGTTACAATTTTCTTATGAGAGAACGACTAAAATTGTATTGGTCATGCATAGGCGGTGTCAGGGCACCTATGTTGGGAGGTAAAAATAACCCCCCTTTTTGGACGCCTGGATCCGCCTATTATAGCAAAAACGTGTCAAAAGAGGATGCACAATAACTTTGTATATGTTATCACATGATACCTTTCATTCACTGTTCGTAAAACTGGTGCAGCATCGTGATCTTCGCCCAAATGACTCGCTTCACGAATAGGACCCCCCAATTCCCAGTGCTCTGGAGCCGCTCCTGGTAAGGTTATGAACTTGAAATTTTCAGGGAATGTGCCCAATTTAGTTTTAGGAAAAGTCAGAAAATTTCAGCATCGTAGCTTCAGCGGTTTCGGAAATATTCCCGAAAACCCTGAGGGGTGGATAAAAACAACCCCCCCTGCCACTAATAGGGTTAACAATGGGAATAAAAATGATGGTGTCGCTCAAGACGGGCCAGGATTTTTAACACTGATGGCTATTTGTGAACACTCAATGTGAGTGAAAACATAAACCATTAGACTTACTTGTCAGAGGTACCTGCTGGCTGGTCTAGAGTTCACTGCGCGCCGCGCCCGCGGTCGGCTGCGGCGCCGGGAGCTCCGTCTCGCTCCGCCTCCCTGACCACCACGCGCCTCTCCTGAGTGAGTGGACCGAGTGATTGAGCGTGAATGTGATTGCGAGTCGTGAACGAGTGACGCTGTGCGAACTGTGTATGCGGCATCACCCAGACAGCTCGACTGCAGAAGCTGCTGAACTTTGGCGCACGTGTCATCTCGGGACGTCGGAAATACGACCATATTAGTGACGTACTGAGGGACCTGAGGTGGATGTCAGCCGCCAACATGTACAGGTACCACTCGATGACCCTGTTGAAGCAGATGCTGTCCACCGGCCAACCAGAGCAACTGCACGGCAGTCTGGTGACACGCGGTGATGTTCACCACCGTGACACCAGGCAGGCCGGCCAGCTCCACAGGCCCGCGATACGCTCTGAGTCTGGCCGCCGGCGGTTTCTGTTCGCCGCCGTCGCGGAGTATAATACCCTGCCGCAATGTCTCCGAGATATGGGACCGCGGCAGTTTAGAGCAAACCTCCGAGATCACCTGATAACAAACCAGTATAGCAGCGGTTAGCTGGCTGTCGGACGCAGACTGAATGGAATGTTATGTGAGTGCGTGTGTTTTTATCATCTCTCTCGTCATTATGACATGTCAATCATAATAGCCATGAGTCCATGGAACGATTGCGCAATGTGAATACAATACAATACTGAATATCAGTGTGATCACTACGATCGTGATCTGGCAAGATGCACCGTGACCTTGCAAGGTGTTTAGTGTTCCTAGCACTAACCTTTCTCCTGGTGACCGCCGCGACACCCGCCGGGAACGACGGAAGCCACGCACCTCCGTCGCCTGATGAGAGCCGCCGTTTCGCTGGCCGTCGATGCTGTCGACACACCGATCGGTCCGACCACACCCCTTCTCCGGCGGCCCCGAGGGGCCATGGAAGGCTTGACCCTGACCCTGCGCGGCCGCCGTCCGCGCGCCATGCACACCGCGGCAGGCGCGGTGTCAGCGCCCGGCGCCGGGGGTGCAGGGGAGGACAGGCGTGGCGACGCTCCTCAGCGGAGATCTCAACAGCCACCACCCTGTCTGGGATGTTTCTTGTTCAAACCCGGACAGGGTCGGTGACTCCATCTATGAGTGGACGGCCCGCCACGACTGGCAGGTGCTCAACTCCGGGACCCCCACACGGGCCGGCTACGGGGAGGACGCCCGCCTCTCAGCTCCTGACGTCACTCTGGCGCACAGTGACCTGGCCCGGCGCTGCACGTGGGAGGTCGGCACCGATCTGGGGAGCGACCACCTCCCGCAGCTGGTCGCGGTCACCACCTCGGGACACCGGCCTCGTCGCATCAGGAAGACGCGCTGGGCCTTCCATAAAGCCGATTGGACGGCTTTCACGGCCCGCTGCGAGGAGACGATGGCTGAGCTGACGCTGGGAGAGACCTCGGTGGAGAGACTCGCCGCGCGTTTCAACGATGCTATCATCGAGGCGAGCGTGCGGTGCGTTCCCCGGGGCGCCCGGGCGGACCCCAAGCCGTGGGCGCTCGACCCGGAGCTGGTGCGTGCGGTGGAGGAACGGAAAGCGGCAAGAGCAGCCGTCCAAGAGGACCCGTCCCCGGAAAACCAGACGCGCTGGAAAGAGAAGAAGAGGCACGCTGCAGATGTCGAGGCTGACGCCAGGCGCCGCGCGTTCCAGGACTTCGCGTCTACCGAATTGAACCGCCGCGCGGCCTTGGGCCGCGTCACAAAGATCCTGCGCAAGATGGAGGGTGCGGTGACGGACACCTGCCCCGGCCAGGCCATCAACGGGGACCGCGGCCAACTCGTCGCGGAGGACCGGGCCAAGGCCGAGGCGTTTGTCCGCACCTACGCAAACGTCAGCAGCCACACCCGTCACAGGAGGCGTGATCGATCAGTGAAGGCTGATCTGAGGGTGGTGAAGACGCGCCCCTGCTCATGTGCTGGACAGCGCGATGGTGCCTGCCAGCCCTTCTCCAGACAAGAGATGAGGACCCAGCTGAGCAAGCTGAAAATGAAGAAGGCTCCCGGCGCTGACGATGTATGTGCGGAACACCTCAAGCACCTCGGGCCGGTGGCCCAGGCCGCGCTACTGCACGTCATCAACAAGTCGTGGAGCTCCGCTGAAGTCCCCTCGGTATGGAGGAGAGCAATCATCATACCGATCCCTAAGGCCGGGAAGGACCCTCAAGAGGTCACTAGCTACCGTCCGATATCGCTCACCAGCCACGTCGCCAAGCTGATGGAGCGGATGGTGGCAGCTAGGCTCACGCACCTACTGGAGCGAGACAACATTATCCCCGCAGAGCAGGTCGGTTTTCGCCGCGGCCGCTCTGCAGAGGAGAACCTGGGACGACTCATACAAGAAGTCCAGGACGGGTGGAACCGGCCGCCACCGAAGGGACGCCCGTCTGACGGCAAGACCGCCGCCAGGTTCGTGTTGACGGCCTATGACTTCTCCCGCGCCTACGATGTAATCGACCATCAAATGCTACGACTGAAGATGTCCCATCACCTTCCACGGTGCCTTGTCACGTGGATTCACCACTTCCTCCGAGACCGACGCGCCTGCGCGGAGGTCAATGGGTCACGGAGCCGGAACCGCCCATTCCGAGCTGGCCTGCCGCAGGGGTCCGTCCTCGCACCGACCCTGTTCACGCTGTGGTCGGCGGACCTCGTGGCGGCGCTGAAGCGGATCCCGGGCACCTCTGTCTTCCTGTACGCCGATGACACCGCAACACTGTGTTCCGGCGGTACGATAGCGGAAGCCAGGGACCGGGCTCAACAAGCGGCGGATGCCATAGCGAAATGGGCCCGCGACTGGAAGATGCGGCTGGCAGGAAGCAAGACGCAAGTTTTAGCCCTGTCGCAGCACTACGTCGACGCCCGGGACCTGTACATCCACGTAGACGGGGCACGAGTGGACGCTGGGAGACACCTTCACCTTCTCGGTGTAACCCTGGACCGGCAACTTCACATGGGCGAGCACTGCGCGCGCGTCCGGAAGAAGACCAAGCCGAGGATCGCACAGCTCCGTAAGATGACCGGGCGTTCCTGGGGTCTGCGGGAGCCACAGCTGCGAGTAGTAGCCAACGGCTACATCCGCGGTGCCCTGGAATACGCGGCGGCTGCATGGCTCCCTGCAGCGTCCGAGTCCCACGTAGAGCTACTGGAGATTGAGATGCGCGCCGCAGCCCGCGTTATCACCGGGTGCCCCGTGAGCACGCCGAGGGACCCGCTCCTCGCGGAAGCCGGTCTGGTTCCCGTGAGAGCACGCCGGGACCTGCTCGCTGCCAGACTGAGCTGTCTGGCAGCCTCACAAAGAAGCGGCGACCCACTGCGCGCGGTGGCCGAAGCAACGGCCCCACGGCGGCTCCGCACCACCACCGGCTGGCGCGACACGGGAGCGCGCGCCCTGGTGAGCGCGGGCGTGCGAGATGTACCTGTGGAGGAGCGCCTGCACGTCACCATCCCGCCGTGGATCGATGACACCAGGGTCCAGTTTAGACTTGACATCGGCAACCACATCAGCCGCACAGCACCACCCGACGTCCGGCGGGAGAGAGCGGAGGAGCATCTGGCCACCCTCCCAGACGACGCCGTATGGGTGTGGAGCGACGGCTCGGCGGAGGGAGGTGTCTCAGCCGGAGGGAGTGGAGCGCTGATAATCCTCCCCTCAGGCGAGGAACACGAGCTCCGAGCCCCTGCGGGCAGGATATGCAGCAGCACCCGCGCCGAATTGGTGGCGATCCGCGGGGCACTGGAGATGCTGCTGCGGCTGGAGGGCGGCCTGGCGGAGAGCCCGGTCATCGTCTGCGCCGACTCGCAGGCGGCGCTCGCCACACTGGCGAGTGGGGCTGGGAGCCAGGCGACAGCACTCGGCGCCGCCGTATGGCGACTGCTCCTGGCGCTCACGGACGGAGGACGCCGAGTCTTCATGCAGTGGATCCCAGCGCACTGCGGAATACCCGGCAATGAGAGAGCGGACGTGCTGGCTAAAGAGGCATCCAGCCTGTCGCAAGACGCCGTCCCAACGGACGTCCGCTCGATGGTGAAGGCAGTCGGCCGCTCCGCCACCAAGGCATGGCGTCGCAGCTGGCCAGACAGCTTCTTCAAAACCATCATGGGAGACCGGATGCCGATGCCGGTGCTCCTGGAGTCTCGCGACGAGGCGGTCAACGTCCACCAGCTGCGGGCGGGACACTGGAGCCGCTCGCAGAGCTACCTTCACAGAATCGGACGCCGCCCCGAGCGCGACTGCCCACAGTGCAGTGATCTGGCCTGCCCGGCGGCGCGCTGCCTGGTGTGTCGCGAGGGCCCAGACACGCCGGAGCACGTGCTGCTGAGGTGCCCGTGCTTGGCTGGCGCGAGGCTCCGCCTACTCGGCAATATCAGACCGGACCCTACGCAGCTTCGGGACGGCGGGGCCGTGGCGGCCTTGAGCCGCGGCTACCTCAGTCACCAAGAGCCGTTGGGCTACGGTCGGCCGTGAGCCGACCCGGGGAGACCAACAACAACAACAACAACACGCTCCTCAGCCGATGGCCGCAAACGGACTTTGATGATTGGGATGCTCAACATCCAGTCCCTTTTACCGAAGATCGCATCACTCCAACATGACCAGCTGAATCGCTTCGACCATGACTTCTTTTTACTCACCGAGACTTGGCTTAGATCCGCCACTGCGACCCGACTCGTCACCTTCCCGGGATACACGCTGCACCGCGCCGACCGGCCCGGGGACGCCGGCTACGGTGGGGTGGCCATCCTGGCCCGAGACAGCTACCAGGCCGCTGTCATCCCCCAGCCGCCAGCCGACTGCGCCGGCTGTCTGCTAGAGTCCCTGTGGCTGCGAGTGAAGCCGTCGGCCGGCCCGCCCTTCACGCTCGCCGCCGTCTACCGGCCGCCGCGGAGAACGGCCGCGGCACTCCAGGCGGACATCGGCGAGCTGGAGCTGCAGTACCAGCATGCAGTGCTCCAACACTCCGGACCTGTCCTGATCATGGGTGATCTGAACTAAAACCTGTTGGACACGGGTACAAACCCTGGCCGGGACCGCCTCCATGAAATGCTACAGACTTTTGACCTACACCAGAGTGTGGCGCAGCCCACCTTTTACACCGGTTCACTTTTAGACGTAGTGATTTGCAACTGTGAACACCTCGTTGGACGTTTAGCCGTATCAAGGTGCTCTTTTAGCCCTCATCATGTCGTCCGCTTGCTTTTATCTTTGCCTAAACGTGTAAGAAAACTGTCTCGTTTGCGTTTGAGGCCGCTCAAACGTATTTCACGTGATGCATTGTTTAGTGATTTGTACAACGTAGACTGGTCATGCGTTTTTAGCAGTCATCCGGTTTCTTTTATGTGTTCTTACTTTACGGATCGTTTGTTATCTGTTTTAGATAGGCATGCCCCGACTAGAGTCGCTACCATCCGGAACCCCACTGCGCCGGCTGTCACCGCGGCGACTCTTAATCTCATGTCACAGCGGAGGGGTGTGCTGCGCCGCGAGGGGAGATCGCCGACCTTTCGCGAACTAGATAGGAGGGTCAGGTCGGCGATCCGGCGTGACTGTAGGGCGGACATTGAGGCTAAACTCCGTGAGCATGGCAGCAGCTCACTGTACCGTGTAATCCGCCCAATTATCGCCGGTAAGCGTAGCAGCGCCCCCTGTATTCCGGCCGCTACACCTGACGAGATTAACGCGTACTTTGTTGGTGTCGGTTCTCGAATCGCTGATCAGCTGGCCAGCCTGGGGCCCCCGCCCGCGGTCCCGTGTCGCCTACCACGTGTGGGCGCCTGTGGTTTCCGCGTGCACGGCACCACGCTGGCCGGCCTGCGGGAGGTAATGTTCTCCATGAAGCGTTCCGGTGTGTGTGGGCCTGACGGAATTTGTATCCGGATCCTAATCCTATGTTTTGACGCCATTGGCCCCGTCCTTCTCCACATCATTAACTCATGTCTTACCAGATGTGACATCCCTGATTCATGGAAACACTCCCTGGTGCATCCTATTTTCAAGTCCGGTGACCCGTCATTACCCTCCAATTACCGCCCTATATCCATAGTTCCTGTCATAGCCAAGATTGTCGAACGTGTGGTGCAGCGACAGCTGTATGCCTACATGTCCGACAATCACCTCCTATCCTCATCCCAACACGGCTTCCGCCCCCACCATTCAACCGAGACCGCTCTGCTATCTGTTACTAACAGAATTTTTTCCAACATGGACCGTAGTCACCTATCCCTCCTATGCCTCTTAGATCTTAGCAAATGTTTTGACGCTATCCCGCACACTCTGCTCCTTAGCAAACTCCAGCAATATAACATTGACACAGCAGTGGCGCAGCCAGGAATTCGTTTCGGGGGGGTCATCGCCTCCAAAGCGGGCCCCCTAGTGAACGGGCCCCCCACCCATTTTTCAGAATCTCTCCATATTTCATACGCATTCTGCTGAGCCCCCTTTACCTGCACGATAACCCTGAGCGAGTTTGAATCAGAAAATTTGGATAGAACAATAGCTCGGTAGTTAATCACCCGGTGTTCAATTTTTACGCAAATTGACCACCACAGAAATATGTTACTATGACGTATGAATTCGTGTCTTTCGAGGCCGAAAAGGGCCCCTTCCGCAATATGCATAGCATATATGCAATCGGAACTGCTGCCTGCTTCTGTCGGACAAGATTTAAGTAGTCCCATGTGCCTGTCCTAAGCCATATATTGGCTGCTGTAGTAGATTGTGCCTTTATTCTTCTTCATTACGTGACTTCGCTCACAAGAAGTTTTAACCCTCGCCGGCACATGGGGAGGGGTTGATGCACCCCCCCCCCCTAAGGATTTTTCGCGAATAACTCGCGTAAAAAGCGGCTGATCGCGACGTAACATTCAGTACCCTCGCGTTCATCAATTTTACACCTACCCTAGAAATTTCATGACCCTTACCCAAATGACCTTTGAGCTGTGACCTACTTTCCGAGACCATGTTTGGCCAGAATCGCGGTTCGGCATATGCCGGCTCGCATTAGTCGCGCGTTTGCAGTCCTTTCGTGGATTCCAGCGCTCAAACATGTGATTTGATGATGCTCCCATGCATAAGGGTGGATGTCAACGTCACCTGAAGGTCAGGTCAGGTCACTGACCTATGATGACCTCGGTACACTTTTTTCAAGTTACCTATGCATGTTTCTAGGCTAGCTTTTTTGGAGCTGAATTCCAATTTAACAACCATTTGAACATTTAAGAAGTAGTTCTGGTGCCTTCGTGACATGTTACAAAGCTGTCAGAGGCGGTTGACACGTAGGTACTACGAATACCCGGCGGGACCACTACTGGTTGACCTGACCTGACCTGACCCGACCTGACCTAACTGCATAAAGACATCATCTGTGATCAAAACTGACATAATATTCGTGATCAGCACCCCGACAAAAAACCTATAGCAGCCACATTTTACGACGTTCTAACAGGTCCCGATTTTCCCGACATTTGGGTCATTGACCTGACCTGGAAGGTCAACCAATGACCTAGGACCTTGGAATTGGGTATTATCGGCTTCCTCTCGTCACGGGCAACACGCTCGTTTTTTTTTTCCGCGAAGCTCTAGCTCGATCATGGGCCAAACGCGAGGAAGGGGGTCGTACCCTCCCTCCCTTGTGCCGTCGAGGACGCAAAATGGCCTGAGCCGGCGAGGGTTAACGTGCTCACATGGGTCACGTATTGCCTTGGGCCAGGTTTGAATTGTGGTGTGGTGATGTGGTGACGTAGATTCTGTCTGTCACCGTGGTCCCGGCATGGTGTTACTTATCCCGGGGTAGGTACAGGCCAGACCGTTGCACCTACGTTAGCGCGCTGAACTTTGCGCAACTTATAGAACAAGGATGGGGAACGTGCCTGTGAGGGGTCTCAGCTCGATCGGGCCGGTGGTGAGCACATGGCGCGTGCTCAATAGGTGCAAATTCGCGTCATAGACTTTACAGGCTTGCAAAATTGGGCGAAATGGCTAAATTTGACCGACACGGGTCCGGTCCCCGTGCAGTATCTCGGTAACCGTAGGTCCGATCGGCATGGGGAACAATGAGGATCGAACGGGCTATCGAATGGTGAGCGGTGCAGGGATGGCACGCGCCACGTGCACCCGTGAGGGCACTTATGCTTGAAAAATTGACGTTTCGGACGGATTTTGGACTTAATGCTATTTTCGGGTGACTGTCAGACGGAGCGGGTTCAAACAACGCCTGTTGGCAAGAAAAATGTACCGCCTCTCAAGGAAAACTTGTGAAAAGATAATTGATTAAAAACAATGTGGAACAAAGCGCTGGAGAAAATGGTATTTGTTCATGGCTTACTTAATTACACGGCTTTTGCTGCATAACCTGATAGTTTGACAATTAAAAATGGCATCGTTGGAAAGAGCATTCAATTTTGTCCAAGATCCAATCATCGCTTTTGCAAGACGAGCAACAGTATTCTTAAAAATATAAATTTTCCAAACTTCTACATGGCGATTCATCTATGGCTCTCATTTTTCAATGACCTACGTCAACCTATGCTATAAAATACACTTGACAAGTTCTATAGTAGACGTATGGTTATCAGACACGAGCACCTCGATGCGATGGATGTTTTTTTTCCAAACCAAAATGCTTAGCCGTCAAAAGACAACCGACCGAAATGTATACATGACCCACGGACACAAGACCAACCAAACGCCCACCGATCGAAAATATCCCTTATTCGCGTTGCGGAGCAAGCGGGTCACCCTAGCGGGCCCCATCCACCCGGAGGGCCCGGGCCCCATCCACAGGGGGCTGGTCCCCGTCCACACGAGGGCCCGGGCTCCGTCCACCCGGGGCTCCGGGCCCCGTCCACCCGGGGCTCCGGGCCCCGTCCACCCGGGGCTCCGGGCCCCGTCCACCCGGGGCTCCGGGGCCCGTCCATCAGAGGGCCCGGGCCCCGTCCACCCGAGGGCCCGGGGCCCGTCCACCCGAGGACCCGGGCTCCGTCCACCCGGGGCTCCGTGGCCCGCCCACCAGGGGCCCGGGTCCCGTTCTCCAGGGGACCCGGGCCCCGTTCTCCCGGGGGCCCGGGCTCCGTCCACCCTGGGCTCCGGGGCCCGTCCACCGTTCTCCCGGGGCCCGGGTCCAATCCACCCGGGGCCCCGGCCCCGTCCACCCAGGGCCGGACCCCATCCACCCGGGGCCCGGGCCCCGTTCTCCCGGGGACCCGGCCCCATCCACCCGGGGGCCCGGGCCCCATTCACCCGAGGGCCCGGGCCCTATCCCCACGGAGGCCCGGGCCACGTCCACCTGGGCTCCGAGTCCGGGCCCCGTTCTCCCGGGGGCCCGGGCCCCGTTCTCCCGGGGGTCCGGGCCCCGTCCACCCGGGGCCCGTACTCCCGGGGCCCGAACCCATCCACCGGGGGCCCGGGCCCCGTCCACCCGGGGGTCCGGGCCCCGTCCACCCGGGGCTCGGGGCCCGTCCTCCCGGGGGCCCGGGCTCCGTCCACCCGGGGCTCCGGGGCCCGTTCTCCCGGGGGCCCGGACCCATCCACCGGGGGCCTCAGGCCTACCCCTCACCCGTGGTATCCCAGTAGGCACTTTTCGAAGCGGACCCGTCCGATTATGTAGATTAGGATCTCTCTCTCTCTCTCTCTCTCTCTCTCTCTCTCTCTCTCTCTCTCTCTCTCTCTCTCTCTCTCTCTCTCTCTCTCTCTCTCTCTCTCTCTCTCTCTCTCTCTCTCTCTCTTTCTCTCTCTCCCTCTCTTTCTCGAGCGGGCCCCTGACAGAAATTTCGGGGGGGGGGTCAGCTGACCCTCTGACCCCTCCCCCTGGCTGCGCCACTGTTGACACATCCTGGTTTTCTTCGTATCTCCATGGTCACACCCAGTCAGTCTCTATCTCCTCTTCTTCCGGCGCCAGAGTGGTCTCGAACCCTCTTCCTATCACCACGGGAGTGTTCCAGGGATCCGTCCTTGGTCCTCTCCTATTCACCATCTTCTCCAACGACCTCAGCCTACACGCGCCGGACGCCCATGTGACCCAGTACGCTGACGACACCCAAATCCTGATGTCCGATGTCAAAGCCAATCTTCCTGACCTCATCCAACGCATGGAATCTACCCTTTCCGCTTTGTCTGCTTGGTTCCATGCCCATGGTTTAAAACTCAACGCATCCAAAACTGAAATCCTCCTCCTCGGCACCCGTCAGAACACCCGTAACCTCCCCCTGTCAGCGTACGGGTCGGTGGCGGGACCGTCCAGGAGAGCCGGACAGTTAAAAACCTACTGTTAACGCCAGACCCCTTGAGACCCTAATTTTTCGCGATTACTTTTAAATGCGTGAAGGAATTTCAACCAAGCTCAGGACATGGCCGTTTCAGGACAGGCCGAAACTTTTACAATTTAGATATTTTATCGCCATTTCAATATTTCAGGCACTTGTCATTGACTCGTAATGTTAAATTTCGAGCAAGATTTTCATCCGGTGTGTAGAGGCTATCACCAGTCAGTCTGTGATACGTTATGACGTCACAGCTAAGCCCCGCCTCTGTGGTCTTGGCCTGCGGCGGTTTCGGGCCGGCGCGCGGTCACTCTCGCTGTGGCGGGGAGCGGGGACGGGCGACGGTCGAGCGGTGCCGAAAGCCGGCGGAGTTGTGCGTAGCGTCTTGGCTGACAGTGCCCAGAGAGCGACATGATGACTAAGGAGTCATAAATGCTCAATGCGCATTGCTTCTACAATGCTGATATGTTCGCTGATATTTTTTTTTTTTATAAGCTGCAAATGACGGGCAGATGGCATATAACTGACATAAGGTTAGGAAATATTCACCTGTATTTAAAGCCTATGGCGTTGCAGATAATGCGATAATGGGATGTCGGATGTCACCAAGTAGCTGCCGATTTGTACATCGCTATGCAACCATCGAACAACGCAATAATAAGTTAATTGCCTGAGCTTCACATCATACGGCTCGCTCGTATTTCAAACAGATACCCTACATCGAAAATCGTATTTGTTAGGAATCGTTAACGTTTGTTCGAAGCACGACTGAGTAGTAGGTTGAGGAGTGATGGTCCTCTTGGTCCTATATACAAGAGTCAACAAGAGCCTAACATTTACTTGACCGTCTGCTGCAATTGACTCATAGCACGTGAAGCGTCAGCGAAATTCATAGTCCTTCACAGATGGCAGGGGTGTCGTTTGTACAGAGGTCGCTGATGGGCACGAGTCAATGCCGCAGTCGTGGGCGGAGCCTAATGTCATATGACGTAGAAAGCCTCTATCCAGGATGGAAAAACAGTTAACATTACGAGTCAATGACAAGTGCCTGAAATATTGAAATGGCGATAAAATATCTAAATTGTAAAAGTTTCGGCCTGTCTTGAAACGGCCATGTCCTGAGCTTGGTTGAAATTCCTTCACGCATTTAAAAGTAATCGCGAAAAATTAGGGTCTCAAGGGGTCTGGCGTTAACAGTAGGCGTGCTGTTTGACCGTCACTTGAGTTGGGACGCACACGTCAGTGACGTGGTTCGCCACTGTACCGGCCTCCTGATCGGTCTCCGCCACTTGAGACATTTCCTCCCGCAGCACGCACTAAAAACTATTGTTGAGGGGCTGGTCATCTCGCGCGTGAGATACTGCATATCCGTTTACGGAAACGGTTCTGCCGACAATGGCATCAAACTTCTCAAAATTATTAACTTCGCTACAAGAGTTATTACCGGCCTCAAAAAGTACGACCACGTGTCTCGCGCGCGGGATGACCTGCACCTCACATCGGCCTCTGATATGTACCGGGTCGCAGCGGTGACTGTCGCGCGCGGTGCCATTGCGCGCGGTGAGCCGACCGTCATCGCCTCGCTGTTCACCACGAACGCGGGGTCGCGGGCCGGTGGTGACCGCACAACCAGGAATGATCGTCGCCTCCGGCCACCGGCAACGCGCACTGCGGCTGGGCAGCGTGCCTTTTCATACCAAGCGACCGCGCTTTTAAACCAGCTGCCTACTGCCTTTTTAGATCTCGGCCCGGGCAGTTTTAAGAGAGCGGTGAAGGCGTTTTTCTGATGGAGTAACGAGTGGCTGTGATTGACGATGGTTTGGTTGCGTATGGCGTGGCGTGTGTGTGTCTGTGTGCGTGTCGTGTGTAGGTGTGTGATTTCTGACATTTTTTATTCCCATTTAACCCCGACGTACGCGTTTTTACTTGCCATGACTTAAGACACGGAATAGCCACGGTGTACTGTGGAGTTGTCTGCCTCCGTCAATACAATACAATACATACTAGAGGTTGCTCGCAGGTTGCTCCCAGAATCTCCTTGACCTCCTTTGCAGTGGTCCTCCTCAGGGACCTACTCGCCCTCGCCTCAGCTTTCCTGTAAACAGAAAACTCTCAGCACAAGCAAATTTGGCTAACATCATGCTGACAGTACAAGCAACTAATAAATAAATATTGAATAAGATTACGCACCTACCCATGAAATAAATTTAGTGACCAATTTGAAAATAAACAAAAATACCATGCAAAAACATTTGTTTTCATTTTTACAGCTCTGATAACATTGCAACGAGATTGAGATGAACACAGCCCGCAGTATGTGACCATACTATATACAATATAAATTTTAATGCTAAAAAGTAAAGATCTCATTTATATTTCAATTTGCCACTGTAGCACTACACCTTTTGTCAGTTTATTTCGGTACGTACGCGTCCATTTTAGACCTAGCGGATTCTTTGTAGACATACCGCAAAGCTATGCATCAGTATAGCATTGCATGTCGGCCGTTTATAGCGGTGATTGGCATTAGAGCATTTAATTTCGGCGCAGCAGCAAAAGACGCCCGGTTTTGGCGTGTCCACATAGTATTTCGACGATGCCGCTGGAAATTGTAGACGGCCGCACGATATTTAGAACAGCAGCAACCAAATTCGGCGATATTCATTCAATTTCGGCGGCTATTTGGAAGCAGGCAGACACTTCTTGCTTACAAAATGAGCTTGTTGGAGCATTGTTAATAAGTCAAACGTTTTTCAAGGTGTTTACTGTTGCCACTGTCTCACTGTCTGGACTTGTGCAATGTACAGCCCTCATCAGACTGCGTGGTAGGTATTCTTTTTTCGACAAAACCGGTAATAACTCAAAGACTATGTTGTCAGTTGGTCGGAACTCATTGCACATAGATGCACCATGCTCTACTCCTTCAATTGGGTCTATCACTAAACGAAGCATATGCCTTGCGTGGCAACAAAATGCAAAAGTTTGATTTTGGGGCAAATATAAACTTTTGGGTTTTGTTGCAAAACTGGATGGAAAATGTATACGATGGTAATGCCAATCTAAGGTGCGGAGTCTCGTGCGTCTTGCTGTTACGATTTCCGAGTGACCGATAGCAAAGTACCCGCGTTATTCTCGGTTTTGTCGGAAAAAGAATACCTACCACGCAGTTTGCAGAGGGCTGTACATGCCTCCGTCCCTCCACCCTCTCCTTTATGGCCGAATATTCCTTTCGCAATCGCCAGCGATGAGCATGACTTCATGTTCGTGCTTTCTGTGGGTTAAACAAAACATTACAATGTGCCTATTAATTTCTATCAAGGAAGTACTAATAACATAAGTGCATAGGCACCTGCTTAAAACGAAGGCGGCGGAGAACAAAACCAGACCGACAGGGTACGAGACTACTGAACTTTGACCCCGTCCGTGCGCCAGACGCCCGTCGCCCGGTGTCGTCGCGCGGTTGTTGAAAGGCTGCTCCGAGCGCCGGATGGACAGTCAGATGCTGTTTGATGTGTGGAAGGGGGAGGGGGGGGGGGAGAAAGATACACCTGCCGGAACTACGAGTATTGTCCATGGGACGGGTTAGAATGTTGGCGATAAGCCTCTGGTGGTGTTCATGGGGGTGAGGTGGGGTGAGGAGAGGCGTGATGATACGATACGGAATGCTGAATTTATTTGCGTATCCTTCTGCACAGAGTAGGTGAGGGATGTTTGATGCTTCATGCTGGCAGTTGATTAATAGGAGATGATAACAGGAATTGTGCAACGATAACCGATTGGTAGGACTCATTCTGGTATGGTTGATAATTGTGTTATGTGTGCTTGACGAGGTGATGGGTTGCTTTCAAGGTGTAGTAAAATAACAGGTCTTTTGATAAAATGGGTTCATGTTTTGGGCAAAAACTTGGCACATAGTGACAACAGCACAGACGTGCTTCAATGAAAGAGAACCGGGGTTTGCCTCGAGTCCAACAACGATTGTCGTTTGCCTTGTCGATCGTCGTCCGCCATGTGCGGACAGGAGCGGGTACTGTAATGTAAAAAAAAGAAACCAGCCCACAGATGTTATCTTTTTAGGATAAATATTACTTACTCAGTAAAGCTTATCAATTTTCACATCAGAATTCGGAACGGGAAACAGCGAAACGATCTAAGGTAGGTACTGTGACGCTAAACAAACAGTGGCCTGCTTTTCTCACCCTGAGGATATCTCAAAGCCACAAAGCTGTATGAATTTGATGCTCAAGAAGCGTTACTGAAAATATGAATCATCTGGGTGCCTCCGGTTACCCGCCGAAATTGAATGAACAGTGCCGAATTTGGTTGTTACTGTTGCTAAATAGCGTGCGCTACCTCTAAAGCTGTGTTGGCGCAGCCGATTCTACATGCGCTATCGCCGAAAATGGAGCGTTTTGCCGCTGTGCCGAAATTGAATGTTTTACCGCCGACTGCCTGAACTGCGCCGAGATATTATGTGATTCTTGTACATAATATTGCGGTATGTCTACACACATTTCGTTAGTTCTAAAATGGACGATTCCGCACCGAATTTAACTGACAAAAGGTGTAGTTTGTTTACATTGCGTGTTTGCTCTCTAACCATTTTATTTGTTGAGTGTACTGTATCATGTAAGGTCAAGGTACTTCACTTATGCGCACTGCGAGCACTGAAAAATTATTAGGTACCAGCTTAATTGCAAAAATGGAAACTTTAAAAAACGCCAGATTATGTTTAGATCCATTGCAAAATGAATACCTTGGTTGAGGTTCCTCAGCATGATCCCAGCTTGAAATACTTGGTTGTTCTTCATGATATATGAGACGAAACGTAATACAAAGTGTGGTTGCCACTTATGTTAAGTTTTTGCGACCTTCAAACACATGAAAACGTGTTTATACTATTAAACAAACATATTAAAACTTTGCATAGCAACCAAAGTAATAACACGCAACGGTCGGAAAACACTGCGCCGGTGCGCCAGAATTGACTACATAACTCGAATCTCAGCGACCAATCAGCTTTCGAGCATCCCAGTGACGTCACATTGGCAGCATTTGGTAGCAATTTCCTTGTACGTGTGTCCCTATGGCGATGACCCCCCCCCCCCCCTGGACTGCGCGGCCTGTCGACTGGAGTCGCTGTGGCTGCGGGTGAAGCCGGCGACCGGCCGACAGTTCTCCATCGCCGTACCGTCCCCCGCGCCGTACAGTGGCGGCCGTTCAGGCGGACTTGGACGAACTAGAGGTGCAGTTCCAGAGAGTCATACTGGGGCACTCTGGACCAGTTTTCATCATGGGTGACTTGAACTGTGACTTGTCTGACACCACCACCTGCGTTGGCAAGGTCCGTCTTCTTGAGATGCTGCGTTCTTTGAATTTAGAACAGTTCGTAACTCAACCGACCTACACCTCAGGATCTCTTTTAGATGTAGTTATTTGTAACTCGGGTGACGTGATTCAGCGCGTGGGAGCTTTTAGATGTGCCTTTAGCCCTCATCGTTTCATCCGCGCTATTCTTAGTATTCCCAGGTGCCGTAGGAAACCTCGCCGTGTCAGCACTCGTCTCTTTAGAAACATCGATCACCTTAGTTTGCTCCACGACTTGTATCTTGTTGATTGGTCCGGTGTTTTTATCTGTCCGTCTGTCACTGATAAATGGTCTTACCTTAGTAGCCGTTTGATCCATGTTATTGACCAGCATGCCCCGCTCAGAACTACCTGTATCAGGAACCCGTGTGCGCCGGCTGTCACCTCGGCGACCCTGTGTCTGATGGCGGAGAGGAGGGGTGTGCTGCGCCGTGAGGGGAGATCGCCGGCCTTCCGCGCACTTGACAGGAGGGTGAGGGCGGCGATCCGGCGCGACTGCCGGGCGGACATGGAGGCGAGACTGCGTGATAAAGGTAGCAGTTCTCTTTACCGCATTGTCCGCCCGCTGGTCGCCGGTAAGCGAAGTGACACCGCAACCAACCCTCCCCACCGCCACACCTGATGAAATGAACTCATATTTTGTCGACGTCGGCCCACGTGTCGCGGCTAGCCTGGCTGGCTCCGGGGTGCCGCCCGACGTTCCGTGCCGCCTGCCGCGTGTTGGTGCGTGTGGTTTTCGGGTCGCCGAGGTGACATTGGCGGAGCTGCGGGGGGTGGTGTTCTCGATGAAGCGTTCCGGTGCGTGTGGACCTGACGGTTTCTGTATTCGCATACTGCTCCTTTCTTTCGAAGCCATTGGTCCCATCCTGCTCCATGTTGTCAATGCCTGTCTTTCCCCCTGTGACTATCCCGATTCTTGGAAGCACTCCCTTGTCCATCCCATTTTCAAGTCCGGTGATCCTGATCTGATCTCCAACTACCGTCCTATTTCGATCGTCCCCACCATAGCCAAAGTTGTCGAGCGCCTAGTGCACCGACAACTTTCCGCCTACATGTGTGACAATCACCTCCTTTCCTCATCCCAACATGGTTTCCGTTCTCTCCATTCCACCGAAACCGCTCTGCTCTCTGTAACCAACCGCACTTTTTTCCAACATGGACCGTGGTCTCATCTCCCTCCTCTGCCTTCTGGACCTCAGTAAATGCTTTGACGTCATTCCGCACTCACTGCTAATTTCCAAGCTCCAGCTCTATGGCATCCACCCGACCTGGTTTTCCTCCTACCTTACCGGTCATACTCAGTCTGTCTGCATCTCTTCTCCTTCCGGTGGCAGAGTGGTTTCGAAGCCCCTTCCTAACACCAGTGGTGTCTTCCAAGGATCAGCCCTCGGTCCTCTGTTATTCACCATTTTCGCCAACGACCTCAGTCTGCACGCGCCGGGCGCTCATGTGACCCAGTACGCTGACGATACCCAAATCCTTATCTCCGATACCAAACAAAACCTTCCTAACCTTATCCAACGCATGGAGTCTACTCTCACCTCCTTGGCATCGTGGTTCCATGCCCACGGACTTAAACTCAACACATCCAAAACGGAAATCCTCCTCCTTGGCACCCGACAGAATACCAGAGATCTCCCTCCTGTCAGCGTACGGGTCGGTGGCGGGACCGTCCAGGAGAGCCCACATGTTAAAAACCTGGGGGTCATTTTTGACCGCCACCTTACGTGGGATGCCCATGTCAATGACGTGGTGCGCAGATGTGTCGGCCTCCTGATCGGTCTCCGCCACCTGAGGCGCCTCCTCCCGCGGCGGGCGCTTCTTACAATCGTGCAGGGCCTGGTCGTCTCGCGCGTGAGATATTGTCTGTCTGTGTACAGGAACGGCTCCGCGGCTAACGACTTAACCCTCGCCGGCCGAGGGGGGGGGGGCGGGTGCCGCCCCCCCCCCCATAGGGTTTTTTTCAAGATAGCTCCGAACACGCTGGCGATAGAGAGCTGAAACTTGGCATACCTGACCTTTGATCCAAGCCGGATCTTTTGATCTCAACCGCATTTTTGGGTCAGGTCAGGTCACTGACCTATGACGTCATAAGTGAACCTCTGCACGGTCTTCAGATGTCGCAACTTCGCAACGCCCTCACTGCCAGAGGAGATGTCACAGGGAAATGAAACTTGCAGGATCTAGTATCCATTATGAGTCCCACAACTTGTTTATCTCGGATTTTTCCTAAAGGTCATATGAGGTCAGGTCATTTTCGTGACTTCACCATTATAAGTCAATGGGGAAAAATGAAAACTGCTATTCTGGCGCCGGGAACGATCTCCAACTATCTCAAGCACACAGAATCGTGATTTGATGCACTCCTTGCAAGGTTAGATGCGTCACTTTTGCAACGTTGACCTTGCGTGACGTCATTTATGACGTCATCAAGGTCATATTAGTTTTTCGTCAATAACTCTTGATCAAATTGAGCTAGCGAGTCGGGAAAGCCACCAATGGACTCAGGAAGACCTGCCGAATCGAATGATATGCGACATGATCTCTTTCGACCAACTTCGTGACCTGGGGGTGCTGACCTGACCTTGACCTGAGGTCAACACCCCAAGTTGACCTGACCCGGACAAAAAGTATATCATTCGACGCGCCTGAGCGAGACGAACACGATGCTGCCAAAATCGGCGCTCTGCGGCCGTTTTTTGCGAAGTTATTCACCAAAAACTGAACCGTACCTTGGGGCACTTGACCTGACCTCAGAGGTCACCGGTTGACCTAGGACCTTAAAATCGGGTACCAATATCTGCGTCTCGTAACGGCGCACACGCTCGTTTTTTCCGCGACGCGCTAGCTCCACCAGGGGCGAAACGGCGAGGGGGGGTCGTACCCCCCCCCCCTCGGCCGGCGCGTATGTATGTAGAAAACCAATAGGTCCGGCGAGGGTTAAGACTGTTAAAGGTTGTGAATTTTGCCACCAGAGTAGTAGCCGGTCTCCGCAGATACGACCATGTGTCTCGCGCGCGGGGCGACCTGGGCTTGCACACACCGCGCCAGATGTGTGACGCGCAGACTGCGATTGTGGCGCACAGAGTGCGTGCCCTGGGGGAGCCCGAGGAGCTCGCCTCACTGTTCGTTTCATTCGCTGATGCACGACAGTGTGATCGTTCTACCAGACAGGACGGGAACCTGCGTCCGCCAGCCACCAGAACAGCGGCCGGGCGGCGAGGTTTTGCCTACCGAGCTGCATCGCTTTTAAACTCTCTACCTAATGATGTGACACGGCTCGAGCCATCAGCTTTTAAGCAGGCTGCAAAACGTATATTTTATTCGGAGTGAGTGTGCGTGGGTTTGGTGTTACTGGTGTGTGTATGTGTGGGTGTGAGTGTGTTGCTGAGCCAGACGATTGTTATGTTCTACCTTGTACCATTTTGACTCTCCCAACCGTTTTATTGATTGACAATGGACACGTAATAGCCACTCTGTTGTGGAGTGTCTGCTGAAGTGAATATAAGTGAATATGAATAACTCATATTCTGCTACTGCCTCAAAGGCATTCTTGCACAGTCCCTGACAGTTTGGGTGGTACCAGTCTCCACATGCTTCGCATTGGATAGAGGACTCCTTGGGTCCAATGGCTTTGTCACATAGATCATTTCCTCCTCTACATATATAACTTTCCCTCTTTGATTTCCTTCCTTTCTTTCCGTCTTTCCACCACCCCTCTATCTCCTCACCAGCACACTACTTGCACCAGAACCATTGTGCGAGAAACCATCGTCACTGTCCACCGCACTCCGGCTCCCGCTCAGCTTTTGAGACATATGAGACGATCCCGGTGCTTTTTTTGCCTGTTTTGCTGCAGACTGTTTTCGCCCGGGCATTTTGAATTTTCGACGCTTTGCTCATTTTCACTTCAGATTATGTATTTGACTTGGAACTTCAAAAACCAATAATATGTTGTATAACTTGTGTGTTAACTATCATCAATCAGACCAGTAGATCAACAGATCACCAAAGCCAGTGCTTTGGTGATCTGTTGATTGTTCTCGTATCAAGTGAACTTCAACATTTTATGATTTTACACATTATTAATTTTCACTAGAAATAAATATTTGTGCTAAAAAGACCAATACTGGCATGTTTTCTTCTC
Organism: Amphibalanus amphitrite; assembly: GCF_019059575.1. Taxonomy (NCBI): domain Eukaryota; kingdom Metazoa; phylum Arthropoda; class Thecostraca; order Balanomorpha; family Balanidae; genus Amphibalanus; species Amphibalanus amphitrite. The sequence continues at coordinate 112,618 of NW_024882592.1, read as the reverse complement.
TTGAAAGGCATAACACAGCCTTTTTCACACTTCAGCCCATTATCTTGTATTCAAAGTGGCTCAGATACTAGTCTTCAGTTCCTTTGGTAGTGCAGTATGAGGCATCCAAGTTCCAGTGGTATTTTTGAAGCATACTTTAGATCACTCGCCAAAACAACGCACCTCATAGAAGTCTTGCTACTGTTAAGTGAATGTTTGCCATTTGATTTGGCCAAAATCATAATACATTTGCATATTATTGATAGAAAATGGCGTTAGTATCTAACTTTTGCAAAAGCGGCGCAAGACTTATTTGGTAGCACTATTTTTTTCCTTCACGAGAAAAAAACTTAATCGAAATCTGCAGGCCTGATCTAAAAGGCAAAATTAATGCTTGATTCATTCGAATTCGACCTATTGAGGCCGGTTTTGGAAAAAATCAAGCCTTACTGAGTCAAATGGTATGCTTTTTATAATACAGGGTGGGCCAAAAAAGTGTGTCACTTTTCAGCAGCTATGTATTTCTCGAAAGGGGTAAGAGATATAAAAAAAGAAACTTTCACAACTTAAAGAAAATCGTTTGACAAATTATATGATACCCATTTTATGAAAATAGTTTCAGTCGAATTGATGTTGCCATCACCATTTCAAAAATGGGATATGTGCGTCTTTTATATTTGCACATGTGCTCGAAGTGGGCACCTCAACGCTCAAGGCACGTCTGAACGCGCTCCAGGAAGCTGGTGCCCACCCTCTCCGCGGTGTCTGCTGGCACAACACGTACGTACTGATCGACGCTGACACGCAGCTCCTCCAGGCTACCGGGCTTGTTGCGATAGACGCTGTCCTCGCAGGCTCCCCAAAACCAGTAGTCCAGCGGGTTGGGGTCAGGACTGTGAGGATGCTTTTCGCTTCCCTTGGTGATCACACTACAAGCTTTGTTCATGCAAGATGTAGCGCCACCGCACACGGCCCGAGAGACACTGCAACTGCTCCAAGAGCTCTTCGGTTGCCGTGTTATCTCCAAGGGAAGCGAAAAGCAGTGGGCTCCTCACAGTCCTGACCTCAACCCGCTGGACTAGTGGTTTTAGGGAGCCTGCAAGGACAGCGTCTATCGCAACAAGCCCGGTAGCCTGGAGGAACTGCGTGTCAGCGTCGATCATGGCACGTGCGTGAAGTGCCAGCAGCCACCGCGTCAGCTTTCTGGAGCGCGTTCAGATGGCATTCAGCTTGGCGGTGCCCACTTCGAGCACATGCGCAAATAAAGATGCACAGATCCCATTTTTGAAATGATGATGGCAACGTCAGTTTGATTAAAACTTTTCCATAAAATTGATATCATATAATTTGTCAAACGATTTTCTTTAAGTTGTGAAAGTTTATTTTTCGTATCTCTTACCACTTTCGAGAAATTACTGCTGAAAAGTGACACACTTTTTTTGGCCCACCCTGTATTTTAGCCCTCAACTTAGGCGTCAGCCCAGCTCAAAACTCGGCCTCATTTGTATGGATCGTTATGGGGTGAAGGGATTTTTGCCGCCCACGTGACGTCACGGTAAAGGAATTCTGAGGCTCGTGAACGAGGGCTGGTTTCAGGCTTTATACGGTCACGTAGAGAAAAGACGGCGCTACAAAATTGCTATCTCGGATTTTCCAAATTTTTGGATTTTTACCCCCAAAAATTCAAAATATTGAATTTTTTAGAAAAACGCAAAAAAATCCCATTTTTTGAATTTCGAAAAAAAAAACGGAATATATGTGATAGATCCTGTGCTCTTCTATCTACATACCAATATTTAGATCGATACTCCTTTTTTGGCCAAGTTATAGCGAAAAAACTTCAAAATTGATGACGTCAAATTTTTGAACTCAATTTTTGGCAATTTTGGAGCACGTAGCGCAAAACAAAGGCCACCAATGAACTCCCCGTGACGAGATGCATCGAATCGATACCCATTTTATGCAAAAATATCAACTTTGAAATTTGACAATTTGACCTGACCTTGACCTGACCTTCACCAGAACATAATCTAAACTGACCCCAAAGGCTGCATGACCCACATAATCGCATTTGACATATAAAATGGACCATAAAACATATATCACATGATATTTTCATATAGTGACCCTCAGTGACCTGACCTCTGTGACCTGACCTGGTATCAGTGACCTCAAATAGAAAAATATGTGTTTGACGAACAATACCCCATCGATGATTTTTAATGGAATGCATTTTACTCGATTTTACAACGCATATCTTGAAATGTCTGTAAACGGTGAAGTTTCGACATTTGACCCGACCTGTGACGTCATCGGTTTGATCTAGGTCAATGAAATTGGGTCACAAGGTAGTTCCCTGTTGGGGCTATCCAATGCCTTTTACCGCTTGTCGCTATGTTGCGTGGTTCTCGAGATCTTAGGGGGGGCAAATTGCCCCCCCCCCCCCCCAACAGGGCGCGTTGCTCGACAGACCTCTACGGGGCGCGGGTTAACCTTGGCTCTAGCTTGTCAAAACTGATCAAACTCAAAGTAAATAAACCACATCTTTAACCTTCCAGGCGGGGGGGACATTTTTTGCCCCCCCCCCTTTAGTTTTTTCGATATATCTCCAGAACCGCTGCGCCGATTGTCACCAGACTTTCAGTTCCCTCCCGTGAATAGCTTTTGCACATTTTGACCAAAAAATATCCAAAGGCTATGATAGGTTGGCCGCTAATGACGTCGGAGTGACGCCATTTCTACCATTTTCGACCCCCAAAAAAAGGTTTCACGGGAAGAGCTGTCTGGCCTACAGCTTAAAGGGACTATCCCACCTTTAACATGGGGTTTGAGTTGAGATAGCCAAGTTTGCGGCGAGGTTCAGAAACCACTATCTATCTAGGTTGCAACCCCTGCGGCCTCTTGGTGTTGAAGAAATTCGTTCCCTTCATTTGAAAATGGGCCTTGTACAAGGCCCTATCTTCAACATAGAGCGACCGTTAGTGTGACGTCACCTCGTTTAGTCATTCTGATTTAAATGGGTTTGTTCGTTGAAAAATTGCTTAAAACTTGGTCTGAACTTTGTTGTGGTGCCTACAGAGTAAAAAGAATCAGCTTTATGACAGTAATGTGGCCTGGGGAAGGAGGTAATTTTGGGCTGTGACGTCACATATTTGAAAGTTTGTGTTTGGAATATGGGAAGCCTAAGATGTTTAATGAAAAATAAATGCCAGAACCGTGTTCCTGGTCATCCAATCTATAAAGTCGGGCACAATTTAACTGGTTTTAACAACATTTTAGAAGGTGGGATAGTCCCTTTAAGAGACACATAAAAATGTTCTTAATTTCATTTGGTGGTGCAAATATTTTTTTTTTCTTTCACGTCCCATCACGGGTCAAATTTGTTCTCTCCTATGTATAAAAAGTCCAGAGATATGTTGCCCAGTTAGTGAGCTACAACGTAGTATACCGACATTTTTATGTAAACTGCGCATTTTTTCATACCGTGCAAGTTTCCACGAAAATCCGTGCTAACACTGACCAATATTTTTTCTTCTTCCATTGCCAGATCCTAGGTCCAAATTTTATCCGCCGTGGATAACAAATGCACAACGATGTTGCTCAGATGGTGATCTGCAGCGTAGTTTAGCGACATTTTTATGTAACTTCCCTATTTTTTCATACCGTGCTCATTTCCACGAAAATATGTGCTTATGCTGACCAACATTTTTTTTTCTTCCATGGCCAGATCCCAGGTCCAATTTTTATCCGTTTTGGATAAAAATACATAGATATATTGCTCAGATAGTGAACTACAGCATAGTATAGCGACATTTTTATGTAACTGCCGTATTTTCTCACACTGTGCCCATTTCCACGAAAATCCGTGCTTACACTGATCAACATTTTTTTCTTCCATGGCCAGATGTCAAGTCCAATTTTTATCCGCCATGGATAAAAATACATAAGTATGTTGCTCAGATGGTGAACTATACCGTCGTACAGCGACATTTTCACGTAAATTGCCTATTTTTTTCATACTGCGCTATTACCCACCAAAATCCGTGCTCTGGCACTGACCTTAGTTGAGTTAGTTCTATGGCGTTGCCGATAGGCGGCGCTGGCGTTGCGTCCTATCTCCGCTGGTGTTTGATGTCAGACATTTTGCAAAATGTCTGGGGAAATAATTTAAGGCAGTTTGCAAAATGTCTGGTGGGTCAGTGCCTAGGCATTTTGCAAGATGCCTGGTCGGTCAGGCATTTTCCAAATTGCCCAGGTGTTTTGCCAAATGCCCTACTTTTCACTTTGCCTGTAACATATGTATTCACGATCATGAGCGATCCACAACATGGCGTGGCGCTGTAGGCTACTCCTCAGGTCATGCCCTGTTTGATTCCAGGAATTCCTCGGAAGCCGGTATTGAACGCAGTCCAGTGGTCGAACAGCAGTGCGGCGGCCACTGCGCCGCCCCCGCCTCAGGTCAGCAGCGTTTGCCCGGGGGAGGAGCCGGACGCCGCCACTGACGTGAGCCCACCGTGCACAGAGGAGTCGGCCGCCGATCCGGCCACCTGCTCCATCGTGGCCGGCCGCCAGACCACCATTGAGATCAACAGGGAGCAGATGGGTCTGGGACTGAGTGTCGTCGGTGGCTCGGACACACTGCTGGTAGGTGGACATTTCAGCCCCCCTCCAAAGTCATATTGCAGCATGGGCATGACTTTTCCTACTAGCCCATAGTGTTGCGTGTTAAAATGCGACTTTTCGCACTCGGTTTTCAAGGTCTCGTACACACTGTTCTTTATATGTAGGTAGCATTATACCTATATGAAATGCAAAATTGCTCAGATATCCAGCCGTCATTTGTATTTTAACCAGCGCCGGGCCGGTACTCCGCGACTTCCGCGCCAGGCCGGGGGTGTCTGAACCAGTGGCGGATCCAGGATTTTCACTGGGGAGGGGCTGCAGGTCATAATTGGGCGCCACGCCCCGGATGGGCGCCATAGTCGCATCGTATTGGCGCTGAAATATTGGCGCCCAGTGGCCCTGACAAGAGGCGCCCAGGATCAGTATGTACAGTGACACCACACGATTGGAAATATCGGTGCGGAGCGTACTGAAACGACGTTATTCGACTGATTTTTGCATCCTAGTCCTAGTATGCGGCACTCCGATGAGTTGCGAATTGAAAATTGGCGCCACTGCGCCTTCGGCGCAGTGGCGCCAGTTTTCCTTGGGTGGGGGCTGCCAGCCCCCGCAGCCCCCCCCCCTGGATCCGCCACTGGTCTGAACCCACCCCCGCCTAAATCAGTTCCTGGGCCGAGTAGCGACTCATAGTAAGCGTCATTCGAAACAGCATAAGAAATAATGAAGAAAACACATCAGTCATTTTTAGGTCAGGTCAAAGGTCAGGTCGCCAGAGGTCATCAAAGGTCAAATTTTGTCAAACAAAGGTCAAACGAAAGAGCAAAAAGTAAACCATATATTCTGAAGGTCATCCCAGTGCAGTCTGCATCCAGCTGTTCACGCCTGCCTCGTGCATAATCGCAAATCATAATCATGCGATCATCATCACCGTATAGCGAGTCAGCCCAGCACAGCTCCTCTCGTCTTCTACTCGTCTTCTGTGTCTTCGTCTTCACTATCACTGCTTCCCAGGGTAACGACGACGCGCTCCACCTCTTCGGCCACGTTCTCGTGCTGCCAGTAGCGCTCTTCGAGCACTTCCACGTGCCCATGCCGAGGGTGGGATGTGGGCCACCGCCTCTTCCACAAGCAGCTTGATGGCTCCCATGCTTCCGCTTCTGTTGCGTTGTCTCACATACGTTTTCAGTTGAGCCCATATCATTTCGATCGGGTTCAGGTCGCAACTGTAGGGTGCCAGCCTGACCACTGTGTGTCCTTTTTCTTTTGCCAGTTCATCCACATAGTACGTTTTTGGGGGAGCGTGCTTATGAACCAGCTCCAGAAGCTCCACTTTGAGCATGTCGTCGGCATATTGTAGCGGGGCTCAGCTGCAAGAGATTTATGAGAGAACCCCCTCCTTTAGACCTAAATATGATTACATCCCCGGGGCGAGAGAGAAGCCGGGGCGGCAGGCGGGGCACATTGGGGAAGGATTACGATAGGAGAGCAGCTTAACACCTCCAGTGCCGACCTACCGGTTAGCAGTTGGCTGATGACGACAGGGCTGACGGCAGGGCAGGCAGCAGATTTGGCTGCGGGCGGGCGACGGCGGGCGGGCGACGGCGGGCGGGCGGCAGAGTCGGCGGCGGTAGGCGGCGGGCGGGCGGCAGAGCGGCGAAGCGACGGCGAGCGGGCGGCAGAGCGGCGCAGGGTCCTCCAGCGTAGTCCTCCCATCTCCTCCGGGACTGCAGCCGCCACCTTCTCCTCCCGAGCTCTCCTCTCCACTCCAGCTCAATGTCCTCGAACTATCTCCTCCATCCTGTCTGCTCCGACCGCGTCCACCTGCCTCCACTGAACTGTCTCTGTGAATCCTCTCCCGGAACTGAACTGTCTCCTGAACCCAACTGCACTCCAACCGAGCTGAACTGCCCCCAGAACCGAACTCAACTGCTGCCCAGCGTCCTCCTTCCCGAACTGAACTCCCCTGTCCTCAAAATCCTCAAAGTTTTGCTGGAGCTCCATCTGCCTCGGGCTGTCTCTGGAGTTGCCGTCTTCGCTCCGCCTCTTTCTTCCGAGTTCTGCTGCTCTCTGAATTTCCAGTAAGGGCCAATTTTCCAGGTCTTCTGTCCGTCTAACCAGTCTTCTGTATTTTCTGCTGAGCCTGGTTGCCGAAAGGGTGAGATTTCTATTAAAATTAACGTTATGTTGGGCCGAAACGTATGCGTTTTTCCGCTGTGCAGCCTCCGGCGTGCCGTTTCCATGGTGACTGCTATCCTCTCTGGGTGCTCCTCCTCCCTTCAAATATTCTGGCGCCGATAGGTGAGGTGAATTTGAATCTTCTGCCCCTGGCGATGCCGGCAGATTTGCCACGCCGGCCAGGTTTGCCAGCGTGGGAAGATGGGCCCGGGAATGCGGATGTGCCGTGCCATGCTGGAATTTGGATATTGTTACTCCGTCGGCTGTCCCAGTTTCACGATGCTGATTGTCGGCGCCAGTCTCGGCACATCCTGGAAATGTGCTATTTCGAGCCGTGTTTTGAAGAAATTGCCTTTGAAGTGTGATACCGGTGGTCAATTTGGTCCCGGGCGCCCCGGCCTCCCGCTGCCGCAGCGGCGTTGTTTGTGTCCCGGTTCCCAGGCTGACGGTGTCCGGTCGCCGCGCGTGGGAGGCTGCGTGCCTCTGTTCGTCCGTCCCCCCCCCCTGACCGGGGTTGGGACCCATTGCTGGACCCTTCCACGGTCAGCGGCGGTGAGACGGCTCTGTAAGGGCCGCACTCGCAGGATAATGGCGTTTGGCGGCGCAGTCTCAGATCCGTGTTTGTCCTGCCGTCCGGTGTCGGCCAGATGGTCGGCGGGTCAGCGGTGTCCGGTCACCGGCGCGCTGCTGTTATGAAGGATGAATTTGGGAACGGGTTGGTTTGGGGAGGGAAAATGCAACGCACCAGCGTTACATTTTCATAACCATCTTCTTTGAGTCGCGCCCCCGCGACTCGGGTCTGGAGCCGGCTGCAAAGACCTTGAGGGGAGATGATGAAACCTGAGAGACGTATGGTTAGATGAGGTGGGTGGTGAATTAGCGTCAACAGAAGGATGTGGCAGGATGAGGACTTACCCCTGCCCGCTTGTCTCCTCACTCACCTCGGGTTGCATCATTGCAGCTTGTTCGCTACCGAGCATACACACAGTACATACACAGCAAGCAGACAAGACACGCATTTCCACAACATTCGTCGAGGTCCATAGTGCTATCATCGCCCCTCCACTCGCTCAGAATTGACCCGGAATCCGCGCATCCGATGTTTCGCTTGCATGGATAGGAGAACGAATCACAAGTACCTATTCCTAATAATTTGTTGTGTTTGTGCAAAATACTGCAACACTGCCTACACATCACTTGATGTCTGTGTGTCCCTTCCAGTCCTTAGGGGGACAGGCCTGGGTAGTACACCCGCGGTGACCACGTAGACACTGCTGAGTCAGGTGTCGTAATTGAGTTCGGCAGCTGCCCCAGCTCCCGCTCCGTCTGGTGGGCAGCCGCTGCCCACTGTAGCCAGGAGAGCCGGCTGCGAAGCGGACCCTGGGGCAGGCGAGACTAGCCCCTGGAACCGTCCTCGCCAGCTCCGCCTTCCTCCGTCCGCCTACTGTAGTCGGATGACAAGGCGCGGCACCGCCCAAGCGGTGGGCGGCGCACCCCGGCTGCCACCTTCGCCAGCTCCGCCCTGGTGGTATATCCCCAGACCTGCAATGAAATAAACGGGGAGGGCGGCGCCGGAGAGAAGTCCGGTGATGATGGTGTAGCCGGTGGATGTTGTACCACGGCGCCACCCGCTCCGTGCTGGCCTGGCCTCCGCCCGGGCTGGAACCGGCTGACAAACCACCTTCTCCGTCTTCCTATCAGCATTGGCTCCCGCCAGTCCGCTCCAGTTGTCTCAGCTCCTCACACTCCCTCTCCGTCAGGTCCGGTTTCGTGTCTTCTCCTTTCTCCTTCCTCTCGATAGCTGCTGCGGGATGACGTCAGCCCGACGGACCCCTGCTGACAGAGCCGGAACATTTTAGCTTCGACTCCGTGGCCAACGTTTGCGGGCCACTGAATGGACCAGCCACCCGTGTTCGAAAGCCAGAGGTTGTCCGCTGTCTCCCGTCCATCTCCGCCGCCCTGCTTCTGTTGCCGCCGTTGCCTCTGGTGATTGAGTTCTGCCTTTCAACATCTTCCTGGATATAATACTCAATCCTACAACATCTTCATATCTCCTCAGCCAGATAGTTTTTCAATGCTAATATTACCAAACATAAACCGCCCATCTTTACGATACAACTGCTAAACGCCTCCTTTGGTGATTCAGTTCAGCTTTCCACCTCCTCCTGGGTAAAACGTTCAGACCTACAACATCTTCCAAGGTATATCTGCTCAATAGTAGGTACAACATCTTCATATCATCAGTCGCCCTTAGCCAGCCAACGATACTATTAAACGCGTGCCCCGACAACATAAAAATTTATCTTCCTCTATAATTTTACTGCAAAACATCAGCATTTGAGATTAAAGTCCACTTACAACATCTTCGAGATAACCTTGCTCATTCCTTCAACATCTTCATCCGCCGTTCAAACTGTCACTCATGGTTCCAGTTGCAGCCCCCAGTTGCAGAAAATTGTATTACATAAAAATTACCTTTTACGGTCAATCCAGTCGAACTTTTGATCTGCAACTTTTTCGGTTCGGCTATGCGTGTCAGCCCACCGACTTCGTGCCTCCAGGACATGGCCATCCCCCACGTTGGGCGCCAAATTTCTTGTAGCGGGGCTCAGCTGCAAGAGATTTATTTGTTTTGTTTGTTTTGCGAGGCTGGTCAGTCACTGGGGCATATAGGCTGCTACACTGTACGGTGATGGGTCATTGGGTTATGGGCATTCAAGGAGGATAATTTAATCAGGTTGACTGCCCGAGGCTCTCTCTCAACCCTCACTCGGGTCAGTTTATATTAATGATTAACCCTACTTTGGTGACGCGGCATCTCCCTACCACTGCACAGAGGAGTGCCTCACACTGGATCTAACCACAATCACTCGCTCATTCATTCGTCCTTCATACATTCGACAATCCTTACTTACCTATGAATATACCAGGTCACGACTCTGGTCCCTCCCTCTTTACCTAACATCCCCCAGTGGTGTGCAGCGGATAGTTGAATGCTGCGTACTGTTTTTCTTTTTACCCTCCTATAACAAGGTGCGGCCAAAACTATGGCTATTCATATCCATACCCTTATATATAGATATATATATACCTCCACCCTTGATGAACTCATCTGACACCTTTTACTAAAACAGGAATTACGAAGATATTCCCTCCCTTCCCATTTCACTTAATTTTCCCTTTGCGGCAGGTTCCATTAATTTCGACGACTGTAAAGCGCGCCCCGGGCGAAATGCTCGTAACATCGCTGATTCCATTAGTCTCTCCCATCTTCGCCCTCATGGCGTTCCCCGCGCCCTCATGGCGTTCCCAGCGCCCTCATGGCGTTCCCCGCGCCCTCATGGCGTTCCCCGCGCCCTCATGGCGTTCCCCCGCGCCCTCATGGCGTTCCCCCGCGCCCTCATGGCGTTCCCTGCGCCCTCATGGTGTTCCCCGCGCCCTCATGGCGTTCCCCTGCGCCCTCATGGCGTTCCCCGCGCCCTCGTGGCGTTCCCCTCGCCCTCATGGCGTTCCCCGCGCCCTCGTGGCGTTCCCCGCGCCCTCATGGCGTTCCCCGCGCCCTCATGGCGTTCCCCGCGCCCTCGTGGCGTTCCCCGCGCCCTCATGGCGTTCCCCGCGCCCTCATGGCGTTCCCCGCGCCCTCATGGCGTTCCCCGCGCCCTCATGGCGTTCCCCGCGCCCTCATGGCGTTCCCCGCGCCCTCATGGCGTTCCCCGCGCCCTCGTGGCGTTTCCCGCGCCCTCATGGCGTTCCCCGCGCCCTCGTGGCGTTCCCCGCGCCCTCATGGCGTTCCCCCTGTAGTCTAGCCGTTTTAACTTACCGTTCCGGAACAAACCAGTCGCTAAAATTTAGCACCTCTAAATCACCAACGTTAAACGTCCCCTACCACTGATGCATTAGCCAATAATCCTACTCGCACGTTTAAAGTGAGCTTAGGCCCGAATGCCATCCGATCAATCATAATTGCATATTCAATCGTTCAACCCAGACAATAACCCGTCCCCGTTCCCCATCACCCGTAAGTGTAGACAACCGTGTCGGTGGACACAACGTACACGGGGGTACGACACGCATAGACTGGCCTCGCAGCCCCGAATTATTCCCTAATATAGTACCTCTTAATTCGATACGATTTATCTTAATTCCTTTCCTCGAGTTTTACCGATAAGCATTTTGTAGTGCGATGAAAGACAGTGTTCTAATTTCGACAAACCATGTAACTCTGACAAAGCATTAACTCAACCCATTTGTAAAAAAAAACATTGTCCGACTTAAACAATTGGAAGTTGTAATCGATGCCTGATCCTATTTCAATCATCCGTAATGTTTATGTCAATCCGGGTATAGTTGTTAATGACTCGGCGGTCCGTGTAGTGACAGCCGCTCTCAGTGGGCCACAGGTCACCTCTGACTGCGGGTTCGGCTCAGCCATTGTCATCCCGCACCCCAGCGCGGTGCGAGCAGCGAGGGTCACCCGCCGATCCCCTTATCATTAGCACGGCCGAGCCCGTCCGGCCCGGGCGTCGCCGCGCCCGCGGGTTGGGGGCCCGTCCTCCCCACGCGTCCCGAGACAGCACCTCCTCCGTGACGTCATATACGCAGCAGACCCAACGACACAATCATCGGATTGCCAACTGACGACATGAAATGCGTGTTGGGGGCCATGAATGGGAGAGAGAGAGAGAGAGAGAGAGAGAGAGAGAGAGAGAGAGAGAGAGAGAGAGAGAGGAGAGAGAGAGGGAGAGAGGGAGAGAGAGAGGGGGGGGAGAGAGGGGGGAGAGAGAGAGAGAGAGAGAGGGAGAAAGTGAGAAAGTGAGAGAGAGAGAAAGAGAGAGAGAGAGAGAGAGAGAGAGAGAGAGAGAGAGAGAGAGAGAGAGAGAGAGAGAGAGAGAGAGAGAGAGAGAGAGAGAGAGAGAGAGAGAAAGAAAGTGAGAGGGAGAGAGGGAGAAGGGAGAGAGAGAGAGAGAAGAGAGAAAGACATACATACAGACAGACAGACAGACAGACAGACCGCCCTACTGACAGACCGACGTACCATCAAACCAACAGACCATCAGACCGTGAACGGCAAACTGACGGACTGACAGGCCGACAAGCCGACAGAGCGACTGGCCGACACTCAGAGACTGCATTAACGATCACTCGGAGAAGACTGATAGGAAAGATGGAATGTCGATAGATCACATTCTTACACGCGTCGCATCCATACTCCGTCTTCAGTCGGTGCTCTACCACCGCGTCGAGTGATCGTGTGCCGCCGTCGGACCTAGCGCCCCATCCCAGTTTCCCTGTGAACCCGCGCTGGACGGCCAGTGGCACGCGTTAATTGCTCTAGCCGCCGCAGGACCGGCGGCCGGGACCGACCGGGTGCCCAAAGATGGCCGCTTCTCTCGACCGGCGCCGGCCCCCCCACCGCCGGCGCGCCGGCGGGTCACCGTCTGATCAGCCGCCAGGTAACCCCTCCCCACGAGCGGGACACCCCCTCATTCACACACATTCCTGGGGATTAGCCGGGTCGGCCGCCGCAGCCGGCTGATGGGTCCGGACGGCGCGGGCAGGGACATTTAAATCGTTCATAAACGGTATTGATATCGTCGTTAATTGTCGGAGATAATGAGCGGCCTTCGTGCAAATTTAAAATAAAGCTTAGCAAAATCGTTCTGGCCACACTCGATCAGAATCGTGAAATCAAATGATGATTATGGGGTATATTGCCGGAAATACAAACCAGGTAACGTTAACTGCTAGGTAGAGCATGTTAATTTCACATGTAGGTCACATTTCGATTAAATGAAAGTGGAGCGGAAAAATGCCGGCCACTAAAGTATAATTCAAATCACAACTGATTCATCAAGTTACTAAGCTCATCTCGGGTTTACATTAATTTACATCAAATTTGGCTGGCTTTTGCTCCAGCTGGGGCACTCAACCCGCCGGAAATGACAATTTCGGAAATGAAAATTTGTTGGTCGTTAATGACTTGTGGTTTTCTTTCGCATATTTACCAACCCTGAAACCTAGAAGACACTCGTCGTTCAGCACTGAGTTACGCTACATACTGAATGAAGTTACGCATGGATTTCTGGGGCTAAAACGCTCAAAACTTATCGTTACGCTAATTCGCAGATAGTGAGAAATAAACAACGTTTACCGGACATTGAAGCGATCGAGTATATACTGCAACGTACGTCGATTTGCACTACATCAAAATTAATTGAATCCCATCGTGCTAAGTAATAAAATATCGTGATAAATACTAAATCGTGCTGAATAATTAAATAATAAATCCGGCCACATAATTACGAAAAAAGAAAACCTGACAGTACTACTGACGCAGTCTCGAATCAGAGCTCTATCAAATAACAACCACGAGGACAACAACAACCCAGTATGATGTAGTGTGACCTCCCACCGGTGCCGGTGTTCCGAAAAAAAAAACATGCCGACGTGTGGACGGTGTCAGAAACGGTGTTCTGCTCGGCCCTCCCATTCTCTCCGTAGTCCGAATTCTCTCATTCTCTCCTTCTGCACTTTCGTCTCGTCAAGTTAATCCATTCATGTTTCCCTCCCAAATATCCCCAACAAATTTAAGTACTTTCCCAAGATATATTCAACCAAACCGAAGAAAAAAAATGAAACGACCGAATTTCCTAAAACAAAAGCTAGTTCGAACCATTCACTAGCTGCACCACTTGACGAAGCAGTACCTACGGCCTACGGGCTAGAAATCCAGCGTAAAAAAGAAAATCTAACCCACTTAGAAACTAATCAATCACTGCACAGGGCGGATTTGCCTAGTCCTACCACCTGAACATAGAGGAAACAGCTGAATAGTAAGGCTGAACGCAGCCATCCACTGTAGAAGTACTGAAGAAACCTCTAGCTCCGCTAACATGGATGATAGCCAAAATTAATCTCAAGAGTCTCACTCTGACACGCACGCATTCATAATACTAGCCCACGTACTCTATCAAGACCCCCCCCCCCCTTTTCGAATACAATCTAGATATTACTAAAAATTGTGAATTTGACCTGAATACCACATTTTCAGTAGCCCGCGGTCGGAACACCCATCCAGTCATTCAACAATCACACATGCTCACACATATACACGAGAAACCCCCCCCCCCCTCCTTTAGACCTAAATATGATTACATCCCCGGGGCGAGAGAGAAGCCGGGGCGGCAGGCGGGGCACATTGGGGAAGGATTACGATAGGAGAGCAGCTTAACACCTCCAGTGCCGACCTACCGGTTAGCTGTTGGCTGATGACGACAGGGCTGACGGCAGGGCAGGCAGCAGATTTGGCGGCGGGCGGGCGACGGCGGGCGGGCGACGGCGGGCGGGCGGCAGAGTCGGCGGCGGTAGGCGGCGGGCGGGCGGCAGAGCGGCGAAGCGACGGCGAGCGGGCGGCAGAGCGGCGCAGGGTCCTCCAGCGTAGTCCTCCCATCTCCTCCGGGACTGCAGCCGCCACCTTCTCCTCCCGAGCTCTCCTCTCCACTCCAGCTCAATGTCCTCGAACTATCTCCTCCATCCTGTCTGCTCCGACCGCGTCCACCTGCCTCCACTGAACTGTCTCTGTGAATCCTCTCCCGGAACTGAACTGTCTCCTGAACCCAACTGCACTCCAACCGAGCTGAACTGCCCCCAGAACCGAACTCAACTGCTGCCCAGCGTCCTCCTTCCCGAACTGAACTCCCCTGTCCTCAAAATCCTCAAAGTTTTGCTGGAGCTCCATCTGCCTCGGGCTGTCTCTGGAGTTGCCGTCTTCGCTCCGCCTCTTTCTTCCGAGTTCTGCTGCTCTCTGAATTTCCAGTAAGGGCCAATTTTCCAGGTCTTCTGTCCGTCTAACCCATAGATATAAAGACTAGATAGGACAGCCCTGTGTAAAACCCGCTCGCTAGATACGTAAAGCGGCCCGGCGGCCAACCACAGTCGACATCATAGACTCGCTAATGCCTTCCCATGTTAAAACGAGCATTTTTGACGGACTCGTACGAGTTGTTGAATGCGAGTTAGATGTCACAAAGGGTCTCAAATGAAAGATTGGACCGTCTTCTTATTAGCATCCAGGGTTTTTAGTGGCTGTCATGCCCTTGACAGCTTGCAGGACCCCTCCTAAGAGGACACTGCAGTGTCGGCTTGTAATGTTATGGCAATGGGGAAAATGATATTTTAGATGGGTCAGTGGGGATTTTCGCATGGAAGTGAGAAGAACGAACAAACAATTGATATCGTGAACTGAGATGACCTCTGTGACCTGACATGACCAATCGTGACCTGAGGCGACCTCTGTGACCTTGCATGACCCATCGTGACCTGACCCGACCTATCGTAACCTAAGGGGTCCCAGTAACCTGTCATGACCAATGATGACCTGAAGTGACCTGACCTGACCTAATGTGACCTGAGGGGTTCATAGTGACCTGCCATGACCCTTCGTGACCTGGCATGACCTAATTTGCCCTTTTCAGCTTCTAGACGTCCAATCGACTCGGGAAAAACACCAATCGTTTTCAAATTTTATCATCATTTCCATGCGCAGCGATAGCAAGCAAAGTCACTAGTGGATACAATTTGATACTACGGCATAAGGCATTTCACATCAAACGTCTCCCGTTCAGTCTCGTCCTCCTGCTGCCACCCCCCCCCCCCCCCCCTCCATCGACCACACCAGCTACCGTGTCTCACAGCCTCAAGCATAGTCGACCACACTGACTCTCGCTACAATCGCT
Organism: Amphibalanus amphitrite; assembly: GCF_019059575.1. Classification (NCBI taxonomy): domain Eukaryota; kingdom Metazoa; phylum Arthropoda; class Thecostraca; order Balanomorpha; family Balanidae; genus Amphibalanus; species Amphibalanus amphitrite. The sequence goes on along the minus strand of NW_024882592.1, from coordinate 97,106 downwards.
ACAATCATTCAGAAAGGGGATAAGTATACACAAATAACCCGCTCGATTTTCGCCGTCTTATAACGAACCAGCCTTGCGTCAAATGATTTTTACGGAGGTTTACATAAAGTGCCTACATTAACATTTTTGGCCTTAAAAGCATTGTGTAGGTCTGTAGTAGACATTACGTCCGCGTCTCGCAGCACCCAGTCGGCCCGACTCAGTCCCAGCAACCGACAGACCACCATGTACCGTCCGGCAATCGTCCCTGCAGGCCAGCTTTCCCAACCAATGGCCACAGCTGAGCTGACCAAATATTTATGCAGTGCCAAACAACAGACGACGAACCCCAACAATGCAGCACACGCAGCTGGCCCTGTTAATCATGTGCACAGTGGCGAATCGCCGCTACCTAGCTATACCCTCACGGCTCACAATGAACGATGCGGAATCCGAGGCAAGCAGCGAGAGAAAATACACCATCAAATACACTGACCGAGATATCTAGAAATGCACCGTATAACAATTCACTTTTAACATACAGCGTTGTGTGAAACAAAGTTCTTCTCTGCTATAAGCATGTGCTTTCACACAGACGCCATCAGACATTGCAGCCATCACCACACTACCTTTAGCCGACAACCGAGGCCGACTTAGACTGTCACTCGTCAACCAACAGCGCCAACAGAGCTGCAGCTGCTGCTGCAGCCCAGTCTTATCGTTCCAGAAGCCAGGATGCTTTCAACCAAGTGGTAGCAGACCCATTGCTGTTGCAGAGCTCTGCTGGCTGTGTCAGCTTTGCTGTGTGTCTGACCAGGGTAGAACAGCCTCTTCCTCGCCACTCCTTACTTTCCTGATGATCCTTAGGAATACTGAAAGATAAGACAAAACAGAGATATTTAACTTTTTGAACAGATAATGTCTGTGCAGTGTGCATGGAATGGACAGATAACACATTAAGCAGTCATTTAAGCTGCAGTACTGCATGAATCTGAGGTAGAAATGTCCTTTTGTGATAAAAATGAATTAAATATGAGCCAAACTGACAAGACAAACAAGTATGTTTTCACATCTAACACAGTTACAACATCAAATTTGACATTAGGTAGCTGGAAGTGTACAATAATTATTTCTATAAAAAATAAATGTGGGTAATGTCTAGTTTATTTAGTGGCAATTCGCAACAGCTGCTTGCATTCACTGTTCAATTCAGACATTCCTTTTAATTTATCATTAGCATGTGAATAATAAACTCATGCTGACTGAACAGCACATACCTGCATGGGGCCAAGGCAGTACTCGTATATACCCATGGGGCAATACTGGGCTGCTCGACACTTGACAGCTATAGGTACCTGGAAGTGGAATCCAAAAAATACAACTTCTTGTTTGCATCTTCTGGCATCCACTGGTGAGCTGAGCTTCAGAACTGAAAAAGAGAAAGACATAAATTGAGTTACAACTCATTCATGAAAAGCCCAAGATCTCACTTTCATATTGCAATAATTTTCATTGCAGGTGGTAGGTCAAGGTACTAGGTAGGGATTGGTTTGAATGAATTGCACCAACTACCAAGTCCAAGTCCAGAATTCAGGGACAAAATGAAATACATATGGTAATATTCATATTTTTTACTTTAAAAAAACTGGAGGCATTTCAAATAAAGATACAAAATGATTATTTCTTGAATAAATTAACCACAGCTTAAAAGGTGTTGCTATTGAGCGCCAAACACCATCAACGACTGCCATGCGAGGGGCAGTTGCAGACATAACAAAGGTAGGTTTAAGCACTTAAGAGCAGTTCAAGTATAAAACGTGCTCTTTTTAATTTTATTTACTTGGTATTTCATCAAACTTTCTAGCCATGGGTGCATATAAAGCCAGAAATATAACTGCTTGAGACTGAGCTGAGAGCAAGTCGTTCAGACAATAAGCGTGACACAAAATAATTTAATAAATGAATAAAATGACTATTTTTGAAGTAAACTAGAATGTAAAGAACACAAAGGTTGAATTTCTGTCAGTACATGATACTAATAACATGCCCATCGATAGCACAACTGTTTCAAGTCACGTCTGCGTGGAGTTCCTCATATTTAACCTCCAGAATATCATAGAAAACAGTCAATCACTCACCCAAAATGAGTTTCAACGTTTTCTCTGATGAATTTTGTTCATGGGACTCTATCCGAAATCTCCCTGCACCCCTTTAATTTCATGTAATAGAGCACGAAAGCACCCAACTACACGATTCCGCCATAGGGTCCCATGTAAACAACCACAGTCCTTGACTGTGGTTCAATGGCGGCGCAGTTCACGTATGCCGCAGAGGCAGCTGTCCCTTCTAGTCTTTATTTCTATGGTCTAACCAGTCTTCTGTATTTTCTGCTGAGCCTGGTTGCCGAAAGGGTGAGATTTCTATTAAATTTAACGTTATGTTGGGCCGAAACGTATGCGTTTTTCCGCTGTGCAGCCTCCGGCGTGCCGTTTCCATGGTGACTGGGCTCTCTGGGTGCTCCTCCTCCCTTCAAATATTCTGGCGCCGATAGGTGAATTTGAATCTTCTGCCCCTGGCGATGCCGGCAGATTTGCCACGCCGGCCAGGTTTGCCAGCGTGGGAAGATGGGCCCGGGAATGCGGATGTGCCGTGCCATGCTGGAATTTGGATATTGTTACTCCGTCGGCTGTCCCAGTTTCACGATGCTGATTGTCGGCGCCAGTCTCGGCACATCCTGGAAATGTGCTATTTCGAGCCGTGTTTTGAAGAAATTGCCTTTGAAGTGTGATACCGGTGGTCAATTTGGTCCCGGGCGCCCCGGCCTCCCGCTGCCGCAGCGGCGTTGTTTGTGTCCCGGTTCCCAGGCTGACGGTGTCCGGTCGCCGCGCGTGGGAGGCTGCGTGCCTCTGTTCGTCCGTCCCCCCCCCCCTGACCGGGGTTGGGACCCATTGCTGGACCCTTCCACGGTCAGCGGCGGTGAGACGGCTCTGTAAGGGCCGCACTCGCAGGATAATGGCGTTTAGCGGCGCAGTCTCAGATCCGTGTTTGTCCTGCCGTCCGGTGTCGGCCAGATGGTCGGCGGGTCAGCGGTGTCCGGTCACCGGCGCGCTGCTGTTATGAAGGATGAATTTGGGAACGGGTTGGTTTGGGGAGGGAAAATGAAACGCACCAGCGTTACAATATGAAATGCCATTTTCTTCCAGCCATGCCTGGATCTCTCCTTTCTTGCTACTGGTCGTCGGGGTCTTGTTTTTAATCCGGCTGTGGTAGCTGGCGTTGTCCATGACGATAACGCTGTTAGCCGGGATGTTCTGGAGGAGGCTGGAGAACCATTCCTCGAAATGTTGCGCATTCATCGATTCGTGGTAGTCGGTGCTCTTGCCGTCGGTCCAGGTGGTAAGCAAGGCATCACCGACAAATCCAGAGTATATAGAACACCGGGTACAGTCAGAGTTTGGGATATGGTATCAGTCAAATGTCGACAGAAATGGCGAACAAGTTACAAATACAGGTAGGCTTATTCCACTGTTTTACTTCCTCTTGAAAACTGTTGGCACACATGACGTCATAGAGTAAAAAGTCCCCATCTAAGGTCGGTAAGACGAATTTTTGACATCATTAAATAACAAAATTATATTGTGTTGCCTGTTTTTTTTTCTTATATTGTTCCAGCAATCATTTTTTATTATCTCTATTGGCCAATTATTTGTTGATTACGTCATCTGGGGCCGTGAGTCGGCGAATGCAGTCGGTCGGAAAAAAACACGTGTTTTCGGCGGCCGAGGTAAACAAATTACAGTATAGGCACGGACGTATAAATAAACTGGACTGACGATCCCAATGGACCTCCTATGGAAGATAGTGAAGCCGACAAGGCGCCATTTTACGTTGCCAAAAACCCGTGCTCTGAAAGGTCATCGAGCCAATACAATTGGAATTGCGTCTAAACGGATGATCGGATCGAGATGCTGGTGGTACCGTTCGACGGGTAATGCTATGAGGCAGGTGATGATGCATGTCACAGGTCATTCGGTGTCACGTGGCGCGCGCCACGTGCCGACAAAGTCAGGAAGGGCAAAAACCTTTAAGCGACGCTCCAAATTAAACGGTGGGCGGCACAGCTGCCAAATTCACAGGTCATATGTCCCGGTGCTTGACCATTAACATATAGTATGCTCGGCAGCAGGGGGTGCGGAATGCACGCGCCAGGGGCGAAAAACATGTATTGAGGAGGCATCCTCCGATTCCGGAAAACCTTGACCTAGGCACACCAAATTTGGCACACTGACACGACTGGACGAGCGCTTTAAGGCGCTGTGCAAATAGATGTGCTGGGGTACACGGTGCACGTGCTGTGCACGTGCAGACCTTTTGGTGTTGCACTCTGTGTCACATATACGGGCAGAGCGGGTAGCGCTAGCAAGCTCAAAGTGCCAAATTTACACAGGCCACCCAGCATGTATTCCCGCATAGTTATTGAGCATATCCATCTCCTGGTGGACCCCGAAGGTGCGCTCTGCACGTGCAAAAATTATCCACGCCGGGCGGTGGGGGTGCTTGGACACCCCATGTAGGTTTATGTAAATATCTCGAAAACGGCGTTGTGGAGCGCCGCCGTTTTTAGCACACCCTTTCATGCATCTTTTTCACACATGCTGCATAACTTTCAGACCCAGGTCACCCAAGGCTAGGTCACCAGGTTACGTCCAAGTGCCCTTACCTTAGGAAAAGTTATAATGCCCGTCATAGCTACACAGACTGAACAATCGGTCTAAAACGTTGGCAGCGATTACTAAGAGCACCATATATACGTAAAGTACCTCTACCTCGGTAGTTCACTGTCACTGAACTAGGGTTCTGTTGATTTTGCGACCTTTCTATAATAGGTAAGTCAATGGGAGACAATTTAACTGCGCTTCTGTTGCACGAAACTCATATTAACATACTAAACAATGCACTCAAATAACGGGGCACGGTTAGCAGGGAAACATGACATATTTAATCGGGAAATTGCACCTGTGACCTCTACTTATGTCCTGGGGTTATTTCAGGTCATGACAGCCCTCCACAACATTTTGATAGTGACCTTTGGTAGAGATATGCAAGAGCGCTGAAAACACTATTGATATGTTTAGTTCAACTTCGTAAATTGAGGTTGTTGTGAGTTCTACGGGTCATTTATCAGGAATGTCATGTTTGTTTTGATCACAGCTGATGTTTTCATGCATTAAGGCCAGGTCGGGTCAGGTCAGGTCAGGTCAGCCAGTAGGTGTCCTGACGCTTATTCATAGAAGGTGTCAACCACCGCTGATGGCGTCCTAACATGTTACGAAGGCAATGAAACTATAACTTCTTAAATGTTAAACTGAAGGCTAAATTCGAAATCAGCCCCATAAACTGTCCTAGAATTTAGAAACATGTAAAGCTCGAAAAGGTGAACCAAGGTCATTAAAGGTCAGTGACCTTGACCTAATTTTCACGTGACCTTGACACCCACCATATTGCATGTGACCAGCATCATATCACATGTTTGAACGCTTGAAACCACGAAAAGACAGCAAACGCGCGGCTAGTGTGCGCCGACGTACGCCGAATCGCGATTCCGGCCAAACATGGTCTCGTAATAATAACTTAATATCAGATGCTGATTTACCGCTACTCAGTCAGGTTAGAGTGACCATTTCTTGGCCGCGGTCACCGGTCCAGGCCACCACATAATCGTACCTATTACACCGCGCTTGCTCAATGCTCAGTTCGTATTTTAAAAGCACTGCGGCACAGCATAGATGCAGGCGCTCTGCTACTGCCATCTATGGGTGAAAGATGAAAATAATGGTTGTTGCGGTACAGTATCACTACAGGCGCTGATAATGTTTTATAATTGTACTTTTTGTGTTAACCCGCGCCCCGTTGGGCTCTACCGAGCAACGCGCCCGGTTGGGGGGGGGCATTTTGGCCCCCCCCCTAAGATCTCGAGAACCACGCAACATAGCGACAAGCGGTAAACGGCGTTGGATAGCCCCAACGGGGAACTACCTTGTGACCCAATTTTATTGACCTAGGTCAAACCGATGACGTCACAGGTCAGGTCAAAGGTCCAATTTTCACCGTTTACAGGCACTTCAAGAAATGCGTTGTAAAATCGAGTAAAATGCATTTCATTGAAAATCATCGATGGGGAAATGTTCTTCAAACACATATTTTGCTATTTGAGGTCACTGATACCAGGTCAGGTCACAGAGGTCAGGTCACGGGGGGGTCACAATATGAAAGTGTCGTGTGATACATGTTTTATGGTCCATTTTACATGACAAATGCGATTATATGGGTCAGGCAGCCTTTGGGGCCAGCTTAGATCACGTTTTGGTCAAGGTCAGGTCAAGGTCAGGTCAAGGTCAGGTCAAATTAGGTCAAATTTCAAAGTTAATATTTTTGCATAAAATGGGTATCGAATCGATGCAGCTTGTCACGGGGAGTTCAATGGTGGTCTTTGTTTTGCCGTACGAGGTCTAGAATTGCTAAAAATTGAGTTCAAAAATTTGACGTCATCATTTTTGAACAGTTTTTTCGCTATAACTTGGCCAAAAAACGAGATATCGATCTGAAATTTGGTATGTATATAGAAGAGCGCTGGGACTATCACATATATTCCGGTTTTTTCGAAATTCGGAAAATTTTTGGATTTTTTCAAAGTTTTTCTAAAAAAATCAAGTTTTTGATTTTTTTTGGGTCAAAAACCAAAAATTTTGAAAATCCGAGATAGCAGTTTTGTAGCGCCGCCTTTTGTCTACTAGACCATATAAAGAACTTTGAAATTGCTTGATAACTGTAGATTTGGTGAGCGTTTCAAGATTGCATGTTTTTTGCTCATTTTTGCTCGAACATGACCTCAGTTTGACCTCAATAACTCCTGACCTAAGGTGACCTAAGACTTGAAATTTGGTGTGAAGGTGTCAAATTGATGCCCGGGAAGGTACTGAAAATTTGGCGGCGCTGCGCGCCGCCGTTTTCTTGCTATTCAGGAAAAACCACAGGGGGGGGGCCAAAATGCCCCCCCCCCAACGGGGCGAGGGTTAAGACTGCAAGAGCTTTTGCCTTTTGCGCTACCTAAAATTAATTTTTTGTCATTTTTTTCATTTTTATGTTGGTAAATGAAGCGCAGTTCAATTGTCTCCCATTGACTTACCTATAATAGAAAGGTCGCAGAATCAACAGAACCCTAGGTCAGTGACAGTGAACTACCGAGGTAGAGGTACTTTACGTATATATGGTGCTCTTAGTAATCGCTGCCAACGTATTAAGGCCTGGCTACACTATGCGTTTTCTGCGTGCGTTTTTTGCGTGTTTGCGGGTTTTGCGTAATATCGTTTTAGAAAAAAGGTTATTATTAATTAAACTTCTTTAATATTTATATAAAAGTTAAAAAAACGTTTATGTTAATTAAAAGTTTATATGAAAAACATACAACAAAAACGTAATGTCGTTTCTTTCTAGAACGATATTCCGCAAATCACGCAAACTCGCAAAAAACGCACGCAGAAAACGCATAGTGTAGCCAGGCCTTTAGCCCGATTGTTCAGTCTGTGTAGCTATGAAGGGCATTATAACTTTTCCTAAGGTAAGGCCACTTGGACGTAACCTGGTGACCTAGCCTTGAGTGACCTGGGTCTGAAAGTTATGCAGCATGTGTGAAAAAGATGCATGAAAGGGTGTGCTAAAAACGGCGGCGCTCCACAACGCCGTTTTCGAGATATTTACATAAACCTACATGGGGTGTCCAAGCATCCCCACCGCCCGGCGTGGATAATTTTTGCACGTGCAGAGCGCACCTTCGGGGTCCACCAGGAGATGGATATGCTCAATAACTATGCGGGAATACATTCTGGGTGGCCTGTGTAAATTTGGCACTTTGAGCTTGCTAGCGCTACCCGCTCTGCCCGTATATGTGACACAGAGTGCAACATCAAAAGGTTTGCACGTGCACAGCACGTGCACCGTGTACCCCAGCACATCTATTTGCACAGCGCCTTAAAGCGCTCGTCCAGTTGTGTCAGTGTGCCAATTTTGGTGTGCCTAGGTCAAGGTTTTCCGGAATCGGAGGATGCCTCATCAAAACATGTTTTTCGCCCCTGGCGCGTGCATTCCGCACCCCCTGCTGCCGAGCATACCATATGTTGATGGTCAAACACCGGGACATGTGACCTGTGAATTTGGCACCTGTGCCGCCCACCGTTTAATTTGGAGCGTCGCTTAAAGGTTTTTGCCCTTCCTGACTTTGTCGGCATGTGGCACGCGCCACGTGACACCGAATGACCTGTGACATGCATCATCACCTGCCTCAAAGCATTACCCGTCGAACGGTACCACCAGCATCTCGATCCGATCATCCGTTTAGAAGCAATTCCAATTGTATTGGCTCGATGACCTTTCAGAGCACGGGTTTTTGGCAACGTAAAATGGCGCCTTATCGGCTTCACCTGAATGGAGGTGGTTGTGGGTCCAGTTTATTTATACGTCCGTGAGTATAGGTAGCTTTGGGTGATATGCTATTTCTATTATTGAAATCGCGTCTCCTGCCGTCAGTACTTTTTCGTCGCAGTGATTTTCACTTTTAGAATTTTCTTCAATAATTGTGGTATTCAGTTCTGCCTCTGATTTGCAATGGCAATTATTATTTGAAGTGAAGAAGGCCTTGTTATGACCCTGCACAACCTCGCTGAAAAGTGAAACTGAAACGGCTGGAATAACAGTATTGCAATTGGTTTCAAATTATTCTTCAAATTTCCTCGAAGTCAGGCTTAGACCTATGAATAACATCAGATTTGCAAGCATGTTCAAACTGCTTCGTTAATCTCCAGAACATCAGGCTCTCTTCTGATGCTTAGGTACAATGCCTGCGGCTGCAACATTATATTGCTAAGAATGGCAGTTCAGCAAGATGTATGTGCAGGCAGAGGCACTTAGCCAATGCACAATGCAGTGCAGACTGCAGATTAATTGTGGTGTGAATTTTGTGTGGATCAGTGCACGATGCGTGCCATGATGTGGTAAATGCCATGCCGAATGGCTGTGCTGTGATATGAGCTGACACTGTTGAGTGTTGATGCAATGCTATCGCTATCTAAGAAATTTTCAGAAGGCAAATGAGACATCATTGAATATTAGTGTAGTTTCCATATAAGTGCAGAGTTCCCAAACTTGCAGCCTTTTTTCGTGTGATTGTGCACATTTCCAGCCTATGTGCGTGCTAGTGCGGAATACTTAGTTGCTAGATTGGCTGGCAGTTGGCACAGCTTGTCAAGTGTCAACTCTGTGGTAAATGTGAAGATGAAGTCCAGTGAAGATTTTGAACATCTAACCTGACCTAACCTTACCTTCTAACTCAAAGCTTTCAACCTACCAATATACTACCTACGAACCCACCAGCCTAAAACCTACAACCTAACTCCTACAACCTACCAAACTCAAGTCTACAATCTGGACTTCATCTACACATGTATCAACTCTATTGCCTGATAATCTTTTCTTGTTTCACACAATCTTATGGTCTGATATGTCTTTCTGAAGCAATAGTCAAAGAATGTGATAAGTTAAGTGATTTTGCACAAATGGAGATAAATAAATTTATGTATATGAGTGTTTTTGAGCTAAGTTGTGTTTCAGTGGTGATAAATGGAATGCTGTCATCATCACATTGCATTGCCTGTTGCCACCATGATCAAAGGCATTAGGAGCATTAGGAGACAGAAGTATTGACTATTGAGATGAGCCATCCATTTGTGTTTTTACCAATGCATTACCTTAGGCCTTTAGGGAAAAGTGATCAAAAGTTGTTGAGTGAAGGGGAATATGGAGAAGAGCATTTATTGTTTGTTTTTGGGAAGAAGAAAATCAATTAAACTTACGAAAAAGAAGTGATCATGCATTGTATTATGAGCCCAAATCAAACAGGATTCTCTCATGACCATACTAAATGCACAACCCTTAGCTGTTTGTGCACAGTGGAACCCGCTTAACCCTCGCCGGACTTATTGGTTTTCTACATACGCGCCGGCCGGGGGCCGGGGTGGGGGGGGGGCGGGGGGTACGACCCCATCTCGCCGTTTCGCCCCTAATGGAGCTAGAACGTCACAGAAAAGACGAGCGTGTGTGTCGTTACGAAATGCAGCGTTTTGTACCCGATTTTAAGGTCTCAGGTCAACCGGTGACCTCTGAGGTCAGGTTAAGTGGCCCAAGGTACGGGTTCGGTTTTGGCGAATAACTTCACAAAAAATGATTGCAGGGCCGCGATTTTGACAGCATCGTATTTGCCCCGCTCAGGCGCGTCGAATGGTATTCTTTTTATTTGGGTGAGGCCAACTTAGGGTGTTGACCTCGGGTCACGGTGAGGTCAGAGGTCCCAAGGGCACGAACTTGGTCGAAGGAGGTCATGTCACATATCATTCGATTTGGCAGGTCTTCCCGAGTCTATTGGTGGCTTTCCCGACTCGCTAGCTCAATTTGATCAGAAGTTATTGTCGAAAAACTTATGACACTAGTGACGTCATCAATGACGTCATGCAAGCTCTTGGTGCAAAAATGAAGCATCGAACCTTGTAAAGAGTGCATTAAATAATCACGGTTGCGTGTGTTACAACTAGTCTGAGATCGTTCTGGGACCTGGGCTCCAAAATAGTTGTTTATAAGTTTCCCCCATTGGCTTATAATGGTGACTTCATATGACCGGCCTGACCTCATGTGACCTTGAATAAAAAAGCGAGATATACACGTTGTGAGACTTCTGGAGGATACTAGGTCCTGCAAGTTTCATCTCCTTGTGAAATCTGCTCTGACACTGAGGGCGTTGCGAACTTGCGGTATCTGAGGACCGTGCAGAGGTTCACTTATGACGTCAAAGGTCAGTGACCTGACCTGACCTGAAAAAGCTGCTGGTATTGCAAGATCCGGCTTGAATCAAAGGTCAGGTTCATCACTACTCGGTATGTTCCGAGCATTCGAAAAAGCAACCATCAAGATGTAATTGAATGATACCGTTTAGGATTGCACCTTCCCGCCTATCGCCAAATTTCAGCGTTTTATGTATGTACCATCGCCAAAGTGGATGCGGGTATCGATAGAAGAAAGATCAGGCTGTCGTATGGTACACTCGGTTTATACGTATCTCGACTAATAAGTTAATAAATCGACTTTTAGTTTTGCCTTCGAAATCGGTATCTCCCATAGGTAAAGCACTAGTGAAGGGAAAATAAAAAAACCTTCACGCTCTGCTTACGTCACCAGAGCGTGAAGCTACCAATGCCATTGACTGGGGGCCGGACAAATCCATCTCTGGATCCAGCATGGACAATGATCAGACGCTTGCCTTTGCCAACAACACTTCTTCTGCCACAAAACTCGCGATCATCCAGCCAGCCTTTTTGATCAAAATCAAACTGGCTGAACCACGTTTCATCGAGATAGATGACTGCTCGGTCGGGCTCAGTACTGCGGATCCTGCGCATCTCTCTGAGGTAGCGGGCTCTTGCAGCCTGCACGTACGGGCGCTCCATCAGCAGCTTCCTGTTGTTAACCTTCCTGTAACGGAACTCGGAAGCCGTTCTGAAGGAGAATCTTTCGCAGGGAGCTGCGACTGAAGGTTAAGTCCGGCTCACTTGTCACCACCAGGATCGAGTTCAGGGTAACTCGCTCACCCTTTTCATACATATTGTGTATGGCTCGTTTTATGGCACACACGTCGAAATCGTCGATTTTCTGAACGACTCCCGTCCGTGGGGCTGCCTTCATAGGAGACTTGAACTCGCCGACTACCTTTTCTTTCATGATGTTGCGAACTGTCCGCTCGGAAACACCAGTCATCAGATTCACTCTCTCGTACACTTTATTAGGGTGAACCAAACAATATGAACCGCATGGTTCTCCTGTTAAGGCCATGTTACTTTTCTCTTTTGAACAAAATTCAAAAACATTGAAAATCACCTTGGTCTGACGATCGATTGGTGAATATTTTAGCTTCGAAAAAGACATATTTTCCTTATTTTTAGTTCATGTCGAAGAAAAGTTACGGATGTGCAAAGTTTCAGGATTTGCACTTTCCAGGATTTACATAACATTTTTGCTTTCGCTCCTCGCGCACTTATCAGACAGGCGCTTTAAACGACCGGCAGCTGCTAAAAAAAAAAAAAAACAGACTATAACTGACGTGAAGTCTTTTGAGGGCTATCGATGAATTTCGTTAACCCGGCAGTTGCTGGGGTATTTCGCCACCCACCGTTTGCTGGGGGGGGGGAGGGGCGTTAAACGCCCCCAGCCGATAACTCGAGAACCAATAGGCGCAGCGAAACGCACGAGGCGGCAAACGAAAGAACGCGACGAGTCGCTTCAGATGAGTACTTAAAAGTTGAATTTTGAGGTCACAGGTCGGGTCAAGGTCAGGTCAAACGTCTGAAATCGGGCTTTCAGTAGCATGGACTTCAGGACTTCGCAATGGGCGCCTCTCGTCATAAACTCTGTCAAAACGGAGCACAATCCATCATATAAGGCCTACAAGAGTGTCAGCTCCATGTAGGGGTCAGTCAAGCATAGGTCAGGGTCAAGGTCAGGTCAACCGGGTAGGCACATATCCCCGAAAATCAAAACTGATATTCGCAGCCTGTGACACATGTTTTATGGGTAATTTGGGGCGCAGAACACGATGGTGACATTCATTTTATCATATGTGTACGTGTTTGGCTCAAAAAGTTTAATTTAAGAAATGTATGTATCATGGTCATGAAGTAGTCACGAGAAATTGCCAAGATTCAGTTCAAGATTTTGGAAAATGCGGAACGATAATCAATAATCGAAGATAGCCATTTAATTGTTCATGGTATTGGCAGTCTAGTGGCGTTGACGGCATGTCCGTATGTCTATCCTGTGATTTTATATGATTTTTTTAACATATGCCGTTTTTGGTCGAAAACTCAGAAATCATGACGTCACTAAAACCTCGATATCTCAAATATTTTCCGACCGATTTTTTTGTAACTTTTGTAGTATAAAAGAACCAAAGTTGCGCACCAGATGTCGAATTTATTTCTTGAAATGAGCAAAAGGATAAAACAAACGAGCTTGAATAAATTTCATCCTGAAACAAAAATCACATGGTTATTTCACTTGTCTTGTGAATGATCTTGCGGAAATCATTAAGAATCATGACTAAATTATAAATGACATAAAGCAAAATAATCACGAATTAACTTACTACGGTGCGCTATCACAGATTTCTTATTTCAAAACGGCGAATCAAAGTCTTCTAAATTGTTCAGTGTCCCAATTCTTGAAAATGCATTCAAATATCTTCTGGGCGTGCTTCCAGTCTCGTGTACAATAAATTGCATGTCTTCGTTTCCGAATATCTTCGATACACTCCCCCCCACATCTTTCAAGCACGCGCATCTGCCTCTGTGAGCAGCACGAGGCGGTGCACGGACCTCTTGATAATGACGTCAGGCCGGCCCTTGTACTTGTCGCCGTCCAGCTGCGGTTTGTATCTGAGGGTGACGTCTCGGACTTGTCCGTCAGTGCTTGGGGCGGCGTCAATCACCTCTGCCAACTTCCACGTGCCCCGGACGGGGTTTTCTTCTTGGACTATGACTATGTCACCGCTCCGAAGATTCCGCTTTTCATGATGCCACTTTTGCCGAATAAGCAGTGATGGAAAGTAGTCGCGATGCCACCTTTTCCAAAAGGACGTAACAATGCGTTGCAGGAAGAGAAATCTATCGGCCAGTCTGGATCTCTCAGCCCATTCCCCATGGGGTGGGTTTATCTGTGTGCGTCCGAGTAGCAGATCGTTTGGAGATAAATATGCTCCGGTTGTAGGATCAGCTCCAGGTTTCTGGCCGATCGGCCGTTCATTGAGCAGATTTGCCACCTCAAACAAAACCGTCTGAAGCTCCCCGAATGTGAGGATGCTATCACCTATTGCCACCATCAAAGCCCTCTTCGTCAATCGTATCAACGATTCACTGCAGCCATTTTCCCATGGGGCATGAGCTGATTTTGTGCAGCTGCCGGACATTGGTCACGTGACCACATTTTCCGTTTGACCTTGAGTTGGCACCAGATTTTGTCGACAGACGTGGCGCAGCTTATTTTACTGCATTATTTTAGATACTAAATATTTAAACGTGTGGTGGTAAATGATACCGTGCAAATAATATTGAATCATCGGTGACATAGTTACCATTGATACTTGAATAGCATCAATAAAATGCAATTAATCTATTATTACTCTTCCATTGATTTTATTGTGTTTGCAGGCATAGGTAGAAGCTGAAGAGCTGAGCCTGCAGCTTACAGTTGTTCTATACAGTAGCGGCGGAATGCACCTTCAATTAAGGGGGGGGGGGGGGCACTGCCGACTTTCGGTCCGATTCTTTCCATGCAACCCCATAGGGCTAATGTTAAAATGCCAAAATTAAAGGGGGCACGGTGCCCCGGTGCCCTCCCCGTTCCGCCGCCTATGGTTCTATAACTCTTAATGCATAAATCAATGCTACTGAGGGCTGCAAATTTGTTTCACTTATCTTTAGTAACTGATGCCCTACCTTCATCTACCGGCATTATCTGTATAAGAATATTGCATCAATCATCACCAGACTTCTTAGTTTTTTTTTTTTTTTACATACCTACGCCCCAGCCACGAGAGCGGGCGGGACAACTCCCTCGCTCTAATTGAGCTAGCCTCGCGGGAAAAACAAGCATGTATGCCGTTACGGGACCGGGGACGCAGCGATTGATGCACGGTTAAAAAGTCTGAGGTCAACTGGTGGCCTCTGGGGGTCAGGTCAAGTGCCCCGAGGGCCAAAATACGATTTCGGGTTTTGAGAAATAACATTGCCAAAAAACGGCGCAGAGTCGCGATTTTAGTACCATCATGTTTGTCATGCTCCGGTGCGTCAAAATGGTTCACTTTTGTTTGGGTGGGGTCAACATAAGGTGTTCACATCGGGTCAAAGCCAGGTCAGAGGCACTCAGGTCACGAAGTTGGTCGGAGTAGGTTGTATCGTATATCATTCGATTCGGTAGGTCTTCCCGAGTCGATTGGCGACTTTTCCGATTTGCCAGTTCAATTTTATCAGGAGTTATTGACGAAAAAACTTGTGACCTTTGTGACGTCATAAATGACGTCACGCTAGGTTAAAGATGCAAAAGTGAAGCATTGGACATTGCAAGAATTGCATGAAATTGCGATTCCATGTGCTTGAGCTAGGTTTAGATCATTCTCGGCGTCAAAATTACAGTTTCCATATTTTCCCCATTGACTTGTAATGGTGACGTCACGCGATCGGCCTGACCTCATGTGACCTCTAGGAGAAATCCGAGATATACAAGTTTTGAGACTCCTAGAGGATACTAGGTCCTGTAAGTATATCATCTCGCTGTGACAGCTCCTCTGGCACCGAGGGCATTGCGAAGTTTCGGTATTTTGGGACTATTGCAGAGGTTCACGTGTGACGTCATACGTCAGTGATCTGACCTGAGACGGAAATGCAATTGGTTTCCAAAGATGCGTATGGAAGCAAAGATAAGGTGTGCCAAATAGCAGCCCTCTAGCTGTAAGGTGCTTTGAGCTATCGCCAAGAGTCGTGAGACGAGCGCTACTGACTCCTCCGGTCGGCCGCCGGGGGTTAGGAGGCGTGCAGGGCATCGGAAAACCACCTGGTACTTTGCGAATTTTGCCGATAAAAATACGTTTCTTATGCCGACTTATAGCCAAAAGACTACTGAATCTCAAACCAGTCGTATCCTTGCACTAAATGGCTTGGTTTAGACACGATAGGTCTGAAAAGAAAAGGTCCCATGTATTCTCTATGGGCGCCGCGAGGCCGTTGGCACCAGAGTTTCGGGAAGTGCCCTCGCCACAACCGCACGTGCAGATTTGGTCACGTGACCAAGCGCATTTGCCGCCACTGTATTTATATACACTGTGATTTTGTGAAAGACCATTTCATACCAAATTTGCTGCTTGAATTTGACAGGGTTTCCATATCCCATCCACCGATCATGTCCCGAAGTTCCTTGTTGGCCGCTGTTAGCTGAGAGCCAACATCTGAATACACAGAGGCTGGGCAACCCCTAATGGTGATAAAGCGGCGAAAGGCTATCAAAAAATCTTGGGTGCTATATCCCTCGACGAGGTCTAAGTACACGGCTCTTGAGCAGCGATGCCATTCCTTGGGATTTGTCCCAAGATCTTGGGATTTGAACATTAACATTGGGATCTTGTGATTTGCACTGCATATCTTGGGATCTGGCAGAAGCTGATTTCACTTTGTCTTATCATGCTGTCGAATGCTTTTTCCTTGGTCGATAATAGATTTAGGATGGATTTGCCTCACTGACTGTTAATCAACAAACATATTGAAGTAACGGACGAAGCTTGCGATGTTTCATTATCTTCCCGAGATCGCAGGATTATTTTTGTACCATTACTTGTTACGGGTATAGTAGCAGCTTTCAGTCGCTGTTCGCAACTGGCGCTCATAGGTGTAGCAACGTATCTCTTTGGTGAAGGATACCTTTCACCAAAGTTTTAGATTGGTGAAGGATCCTTCACCAATCTTGAGCAATGCAGGTGAGGGTCTTCACCAATGCTAGAACGACTGGGTTCGACGGTCGATCTAATGTTAAAAAAAAGAAAAGCAATGCCGAATGGGATGAACAAAAAGGCTATTGCTAAAACGGCAACAGGTACCCAATTACCCCATCCTTTCAGTTATGAAGTGTTATGCCCACCTTCTTCACAATTCACGCCATTTAACCCGCGAGTTGCTGGGGGGGGGGGGGCGTCCCACTTTTTTCGCCGGGCCATAGCATAAAAACGGCGCGCCGCAGGCGCGCCAAATTTTGGGTACCTGTAGGGATTTAATTGAAGTTTATTGTGACAAAGTTTCAAAAAATCGTTCAGAAAATTTTTGAGATATCGAGGTTTTAGTGACGTCATGATTTCTGAGTTTTCGACCAAAAACGGCATATGTTCAAAAAATCATATAAAATCACAGAATAGACATACAGACATGCCGTAAACGCCATTGAACTGCCAATACCATGACCAATCAAATGGCTATCTTCGATTATTGATTATCGTTCCGCATTTTCCAAAATCTGGAACTAAATCTTTGCAATTTCTCGCGACTACTTCACGACCATGATACATGCATTTCTTAAATTGAGCTTTTTTAGCCAAACACGTACACATATGATAAAATGAATGTCACCATCGTGTTCTACGCCCCAAAGTACCCATAAAACATGTGTCACAGGCTGCGAATATCAGTTTTGATTTTCGGGGATATGTGCCTGGCCGGTTGACCTGACCTTGACCCTGACCTATGCTTGGCTGACCCCTACATGGAGCTGACACTCTTGTAGGCCTTATATGATGGATTGTGCACCGTTTTGACAGAGTTTATGACGAGAGGCGCCCATTGCGAAGTCCTGAAGTCCATGCTACTGAAAGTCCGATTTCAGGTGTTTGACCTGACCTTGACCCGACCTGTGACCTCAAAATTCAACTTAAAAGTACTCATCTGAAGCGTCTCGTCGCGTTCTTTCGTTTGCCGCCTCGTGCGTTTCGCTGCGCCTATTGGTTCTCGAGTTATCGGCTGGGGGCGTTTAACGCCCCCCCCCCCCCAGCAAACGGTGGGTGGCGAAATACCCCAGCAACCGCCGGGTTAATAAACCAGTATAACGCCTTTTGGGGCGACTAACGGAGCGAGCGAGAGGGTGAGCTTTGCACGTGCGAAATTTCGACGGGGTACCTCCAGCTGACTCGTGCACGGCACCCTACTAACCGGTCCCTAACTGTTTGCCAAATTTGAGCGCCATCGGTCCAGCCATTGTCGAGATCTAGAATCGACCCCTGCACGTGCGCACGTGCAGCAGCACCCCAACTCTGGCACATGGATATGCATTGCCTAGTGGGTGCCTACCTACATACCAACTTTCAGCGCAATCGGCCAAGTACCTAGTTACCGAGATATTGCAACAATTACAAAAGTGACACCTCTTCGTTTTGCACGTGGCACGTGCATAAGGGGTCACCCACATGCATCGGGAATAGTCCAATGCTTGGTAGAAGGAATGAAGCTACCGTACAAAAATTACCGCGTGTAAATCGGTCAAGTGGTTGCTGAGATATAAGCGTCGCAGAACCGTGACCGCGGCCGGTCGGCCGGCCGCTCATACTCAGAAATTTCCGTTAATCTCAGTAAATGCCGTGAATATCAAAATATATTGGCTTGTTTTTACTCGTGGGAAAGTTGTAAGACTTTGGTCACGAAAAAAGAGCAGTGGAGGATACCTTTAGGTTCCAAAGGTATGCTTGGATAGTGGATACCTTTGGTAGGTATCCAAAGCGAGAAAAAAAAACAGGAGGAGTTGACGAAATTCCCCCCCCCCCTCCACTGCGGTAAGGTCCTGCACCTTCTCCGAAGGTTCAGATGACTTCTCCGAGGGTTCAGGTGACATCCTTCACCAATATTTTTGGCGCTCCTACACCCATGCTGGCGCTCATTTGTTTAATTTCCAATTACCGATCAACGGGGATGGGTGGTTTGGTAGCATGATGTTGGGTGGCTATGAAAAGCTTTTACAAACATTATGTCTAAAAAATATTTCAGAAAGCGGCTCCCGCACAAAGCGTTTCATTTTACGGTTTTGCTCTAAGGAGGCTTATCCGTTGACCGCGAACCAAAATAAGGGCAATTTGTCTTTGACCTCGGAAGTGTCTGGTCACCTGACCTCTGGGCTCTGCTGGACCAAAAATAATCAAAGCGTAACCTTGCGACTTTCACAACACTGCTGACGTCTCGTAACTATATAGTCCAGGGGACGAGTTAGGTCCTCGTTTAGACCCCCTCGCCATCGTCGGCTTGAAAATTCATGGGCCCCAGCGGGCACTGGCTTACGCGCAGATTCACAGCAATAGGCTTTTCGATTTCGGGATTCACATAACCTTTAAAGAGCTTGTTTTGGAGCCCATATTTCAAAACTCAGTGGTGGAAAACACTTAAAATCAGCCTGACCTCACCTGACCCTAGCTTCTCCAAATGTGTCATGAGACAAATTTCGAAATAAATCCAAAATGCCACAGACTTCGTTTCCAAGAAGTTCTAACAGATTCGGACTTTGTGTTTTGGGTCCTTGACCCACCATTGACGGTCGACGAATGACCTGACCATAATATCAGATACCACCGGCTTCATGTTGTCTAGGCCAGCATCTTCATTTTTCGTGAAGCTCTTATACTCGGTCAGGAACCGACCAGCTGTAGGAGTCCGATCGACCCACTCCCACTCCCCTCCCCCCGGCCTCTAGGTACATTAGCTGCTGTAAAGACGCCAATAAGGACAAGGGTGGACCCGAAGAAGAGAAAGTTGAATACTAAACACACTAATATGTCCAAAATAAGCTATGGATTTACTTGGGGTACTCCTAGGGATATGCGATGGGTAGTCTTGGGATTCGAGACCAGAATCTTGGGAAATTCTGGTCGAGATCTTGGGATGGAGCAAAAATGTGGATGGCATCACTGCTCTTGAGACCAAGCACGGGAATATAACTCCAAATGCCTTGGACTTCGTTCTTCGTTTAACCGTGTCTTTTATGACGAAGGGACCGAATAGATCTAAAGCGGTGTGATAGAAGGCTGGTGTCGGTCTGAGCCTCTCCGGGGTAACTTGTCCCATGACCTGAGTTTCCGTTTGCTTGAGTATCTTCCTGCATGTTACGCATTGCTGCCTCACCCTTTTGATTATGCGCCTTGCGCCGGGTACCCAGAACTTGGACTGAAGCCGGGCAAGGGTAGCTTCGATACCCCCGTGGTCCCTGTTATGCATCTTCTGGATGATGAGTTCAGTCAATGGATGATCAGCGGTTAACAGAATGTAACATTCTTGATTCCAGTTATCTTTCAGCCATTTCGCGATACGATCTCCAACAGTGATTAAACCGTCGCTTGTAATGCTTGGACCAAGTCTCCTGAAACGAACCTGCCAGTCAACCATTAGTGGTTTTTGAACTGTCTTTATCCATAATACTTCCGCCGACGAGACAAGTTCTGCGCTCGGAGTGTTGCCGCTCCCTTTCAATGACTTATTTGCTGCGACGCTCAAGATCCTGGCTGTGACTCGTAGAAGTTTGTCATAGTTGCTGAACCTGCCCACGTCAATGATGCTAGACACATCAGGATGCAAGGTGCTGTTCGCTACGGTTACGAGACTTACTACATTACGGTCCGGCAACTCCTCTTCATATAATTGTTGGCTTACCGGCCACGTCACCCTAGCCTGTCGAAGAAATTCTGGTCCTGTCTGCCATCGACTTCCTGCCGCTAAACTTTCTGGTGTGTTCGGTCTGGTGAGCATGTCCGCTGGGTTGCTTCGACCTTCAACCCACCACCATTGACTTGGGTCAGATTTTTCTTGGATTTCGCCTACTCTTGTAGCAACGAATGTTCCAAATCCATAGGATTCCTTTTGTATCTGGGATCGTACGATTATTGAATCGACTATGTAAATGGTCTCGCTAAAGTTATAGGTCATTTGCTTCTGTATCGTTTCACCCAAACGACATCCTATAACAGCCGCGCAAAGTTCCAGTCTTGGTATTGTGAGTTGACGAGTTGGAGCAATACGTTTTTTGACGCGATTAAGCAGGCCACCCACTCCCCTGATCTCAGCTGCCACCTGACGTAAGCACATGCACCGTATGCCTGCGAGCTAGCGTCGGAGAATACCACAAGGACTGGATCTCCAATGGTTTCTGGTGGCTTTATGCATCTTCTGAAACGATAAGTTTCCAACTTTAACATGTCCATGAAGAAGGTCATCCCTGCATTCCTGACCTCAAGAGGCACGGGTGCATCCCAACTTGCTGGCCCAGTTGGTAAGTCTACCAAAAGGTGTCTCATCAGAAGCTTTCCCTGCACCATAAACGGAGTGATCAGACCGAGGGGGTCAAAGACAGCGGCGACCTGTCTTAAGAGTAATCGCTTGGTAAGGATTTGTGGCACGGCGTCATTGATATTTATCATTGTCACTTTTGCCCCTGATTCATTTTTGTTTGTTTTCGGAGAAAAATTCAGTTTCACTTCGAACGAAAATTCATCAGACTGGGGATTCCACAAAACTCCTAGAACCTTCTGATGACTTGATCGATTGATCCGTAAGTTACCTTCTGAAAAGAGTTGGTACTCTTGACATGACGTGATCCAATGCTTTATTTGAAAGCTACCCCTAGCAAGTATGTCTTGAATGTCAACCGCCAGGGACAAAGCTTCTTGATCAGTTTCGGTGGATTGGACCAAATCATCTACATAAGTATTTTTCATTATGGCTCTTGCAGCATTCGGATAATCCCCTTCATGCATTTTTGCAATAGTGTGCAGGGCTGTCATAGCAATCGTGCCACTGGGCCGATCACCAAAGGGTACAGCTGTGAGTACGTAGTGATTTGGTTCTCTGGAACTTTCTAAATCCCGCCACAGGTAGCGGTGAACATGTTGATCCCTTTCAGACATTCGGATCGAATTATACATTTTCGAAATGTCGGCAATGATGGCCACTGCATGTTCCCTGAATCGCATCAAAATTCCAAACAAGTTATTCTTATTGATAACGTCTGGACCTTTAGCCCAGTAGTCATTGCGGGCGTGTCCCAGGAATGAAGCTGAGGAGTTGAACACAATTCGCACAGGGGTGGAGAGAGAGTCCGGCTTAAAGGCCTCGTGGTGGTGAACATAATGCACTGGCCCTTCATAGTTTTCCATTTCTTCGTCAGTCAATTTTCTGGAGACCCCTCTTTGTTCCATGTCCTTCATTTGATTCTTGTACGCTTGCTGGTGCTCGCTGCTTAGCTTGATTAGTCGACGTTCCGTTGATCGTAACTTTGCCTTGGCGACATTTACGTTGTTTGGAAGATTGCCTGGATTCTTGACCCACGGATAATTGATAGTAAATGAATGTTGTTGTGCATTATATTGAAGTCCCTGTTGTATTAACGCTAACTCCCAAGATACCTATAAGAAACAGGTAGGTCCGATGTGGTCCGATGTTTTGAGTAAAGCCCTGGTGACGTCACTGACATTTCTTATATGGAGAATTTCGCCCATAAGGAAAATATTTTACATACGAAAATTTGTATTTCATTAGGAAAAAATACATTCTTTCAATTTCATCATGAAACTTATATAATTTAATTAAAAAACTTGAAATCCTTTGAGTGCTTGTCCCAACCCCTGCTATACCTTTGGTCACGTGACTTACATGATAAACTTTGCGTTTTGCAATGTTATGACTTAAACAGAAGCAATAAATGTTACAAGCGTATTATTTATGATGTTTTAGGCAGCAATTGTGTAATAACATCCTTGAATTATATACATTCTGCTTAAAAGAGGTCACGTGATGTTACCAGATTGTGCTCGGACAGCATCTTCTTGAACTTCGATTTTGAGTACTTTTTACCTTCATTGAGTCCTAATAACGGACGTTTTTAGTTATAAAATGAAGCAATAAATCTATTGAGGCCAAAATTTAATCATTTTTGCACTTTCAAGCCGGGCTATCCTGGCATGAACTTCGGCCGGTTTGTGTGTGAAGCCTATGGTGAAGGGAAAACTTCACGCCCGGCTGACGTCACAGACCTCGGCTACCAAATCGTGTCCGGTGGGGGTCGCTAACTCCCTCTCTTCCTTCAACGTGTATTCGCCCATGCCTAGGGAGCATTTGCCGCAGCGACAACCTCCGCACCTAGGTGTACAACATGTTCCGAGCGATTCGATTGTGAAGAATCTGTCGAGAGAGTCGGCAATGACGTGTGATGGTTCAACAGAAATCGCGTTGAGATGTGATGTAACATTGACTCGATTGATACAAACTTGTTTAACGTGATGTTTTTCTCTATCCGCTGGCTTGGTCTTGCCCAATGAACCTCTTACACAATACCCGAATTGATTTTTTAGAAGCTGTATGAGGGAACTATGTTCCCTACCGTGTTGATTACAGTTGGCATGATGGCGCACTGATCTACACCAATTAACATGTCCACATCCCCTTTGGGTCTTGAAATGTCTGCTATACTTTGACGGCTGGTAAGCTGCTCGTGATTTCGTCCATTCCGAAAGCGATGATCACATGAGTTTTTCCCTCTAAATCGACCAGAGGGATACGATATTCCAAGGCCCTAAATACAAGGTTGCACGGACTATTTTCTACTAAACCTACCATAATATAGTTTTGCGGCTCAATATTTGAAAATTGTTTAATCAACATTTCCTTATTATTATCTCCTAACCATTTATATGCAATTTCGTAAATCAACTTTTAATTTTGTTGCCTTTTACTGGCAAAATGACTATAGTATTGGGCTAAAATAGCGGTGTAGCAGTAGGAGCCATATCTGGCAAAACTCCCATACCTACATACAGCAAAATTGCAGCCACCAGGTGTCGCCACAGGAGTCGCACAGATGTCGCGCGCGTCGCCAGTCGCCACACAACCAATTTCCATAAGGATGCATATGTACGGATGCGTAACGGAAAGTCGCCCTTAAGGATTTCGCTTACATGCTTTGCTTATAAGGTCGATGGTTGGAAATCGGGAGGTGCTCGGCTATTTTCGACCCCGGATATGGCTTAATCACATGATGAGGAACATGTTGATATGCGTTTTATGTGTCATAATCGCACAAAAGTATTTTTCATCATTTTTCAAAAGTAGCCGTTCCGCCGTATCTTTCAGTGCAAGGTGCCGTCGGTTATCCCCGACGTGACGTCACGCCGGGGATTGCCAGATTTTCCTACTAGACTTCGATGCCCCCTGCGATATTCCTTGCTTCTCAGGGATTCTGGGTTATTGCCCACCTTGATAATCGAGATGTCTACGTCCCGACCACGCAAATCAAGGCGACCTGCTGCATGGTGCGTTATAAGAGAAATATCGGAGCCTGAATCCCACAGAATTGTAACATTTTTGTCATTGCACGTTGCGACGCTTACTGCCAATAAGGTTAGTTGGTCTTCCGTTTGAACATTGTGAACAGATGTAGCGCGAAATTCTGCCGCTGACGATGCATCACCAAATTTGTGTAGAAGCGAATGGTGCCTTTTCCCACAGATCTTGTCACCTACTAGCACATCACATTTGTTCGGTTGGCTGCAATCTCTCGCGATATGGCCGGTTTGTTGCAAACAATTGAAACATGCGCCGGATTTGCGAATGGCTTCCTGTTTTTCTGCTTGCGACATTTTGCGAAATAAGTTACAGTTTTCAATTGAATGAGCGGATGTTCCGTGCACCCAACACCAGGTGCTCGATGATGGACCGTTCCCATGTCGATCCGATGAAGGGTATCTGTTGCTCGTCTTCGATGCCTGCATTAGATTTGTTAAACAGTTGCTGACCCTTTCGATTTCTTTTACCAACTGTTGTTGATAACTGATTTCAATTCCCTGTGATTTTCCCCTTAAGTCATATTCAGCCGCACGGTTTTCTGTACAATGCGTATGATGTACGCCTCGTGGTCTCCCTGTGGCCCGTAAATCGTGATCCATATAATTAATGACGCGCTTCTCTTGGAGCAAAAACTTGAGCAATTCCTGAAACATGTCCTTTGAATTTATAGCCTTTGTTTCCATTCTTAACACCCAATCGCGCTTTTGCGTTGTTGGCAACAACCGCTCAATCATGCTCACCATGGTGACCGTGTCCGTTTCTCCAGCTAAACCCATTCGCTGCAGATCTAGCCAGCAACGCTCTATAACATCGACCATGGTTATGAAATTTCTGCTTTCACCATCTGCAATTGGTTTCAAAATTTTGATGTCATGAATTACCGCATCGACGATTTTCCGGGGATCTCCATATGCGTTTTCGAGACGACGAAACATTTCCTGAAAATTATCCTCGGCTCCTCTTACCGTGTCCAATGCTGGCCCAGTTAAACAGGATCGCAATGCGTACGGATCTTCCTCATATGTTGTCATCATCAACCTGTTAAAATCCTGTTTGAAGCTGGAGTAGTCTCGAATATTTCCGGCGAAACTGGGAGCATCTAAAGGTTTTACGCGGATTTCAGCTGATTTTGATTTACTTGAAGGCAAATGTGAGGCGAAGATTGTCCTGATTTTGTCATGAGTTGTCTCTACATCGCTCATGTAAGCGTCGCAATCGTCAAGCAGGGCGTTCACATCATGCTGGGCAGATTTAGTAATGATAGATTTTGTGATGAGAGCCACAAGGCGATCGTTTACATTAGACAGCTCTCTATAGGAATCTCGAATGTCATCAACTTTTTCTTGAAGAACTAGTAATGGAACGTTATGTTCACAAAGATCCATAAAGGCGTTGCACTTTCGAGTAAACTTACGTTTTGCGTTCGATCGTTGTCGTTTCGTATCGGTGATTTCGTTCTCTTCGTCTCTGACGTCCATGATTCTTGAAAGCGCGTAGATGAAATGTATAAAAGAACCAAAGTTGCGCACCAGATGTCGAATTTATTTCTTGAAATGAGCAAAAGGAAAAAACAAACGAGCTTGAATAAATTTCATCCTGAAACAAAAATCACATAGTTATTTCACTTGTCTTGTGAATGATCTTGCGGAAATCATTAAGAATCATGACTTAATTATAAATGACATAAAGCAAAATAATCACGAATTAACTTACTACGGTGCGCTATCACAGATTTCTTATTTCAAAACGGCGAATCAAAGTCTTCTAAATGGGGTTGGGAACTCGATTTTTTAAGAATGTATAAAAATGATCAAACTGTTTTCGCAGAATTTATGGTGCATACAATTTCCTCATAAAATCAATATGCAGAGAGAAATGGGAGAAGACAGATAGAAAACATATTTTTCAAAGTTCTTGAAAAAGACGCTCTTGATGCTGTTACGTCACATGTCACCTTCTGCGGTTGACAACGGCGCATCTGGCGCACCACCGATTACATGTTATTTCTATGTGTGAAAGAGGTTGTTTGTTTCACTCTGCCATTCGCGCTGTTTTTAGCTTTAAATTATGCTAAATCATTCACGGATGTAGGTTCAG
Source organism: Amphibalanus amphitrite (assembly GCF_019059575.1). Taxonomy (NCBI): domain Eukaryota; kingdom Metazoa; phylum Arthropoda; class Thecostraca; order Balanomorpha; family Balanidae; genus Amphibalanus; species Amphibalanus amphitrite. Next base: position 71,031 of record NW_024882592.1, on the reverse strand, counting down.
TGTCAAAAATCGATGCTCTGCCGTGTACTGTTCCCATTTAACATTGAGCGCGTGGTAAACATTTTGTGTACCTCGAATTTTCAAATGAAAAACATGGTGAATCGGAAGATGCTGAAGAGCAAAAGCTCTTTCTAATACGTATTTGGCATAATTTACAATTAAACTGTTAAACTTTCTCTTATTTTATTAATAATTTCTTTGTTCTTTTTCATAAAAAACTGAAGGCGTTGAGTGCCGAGGTAATTTCTATCTACCGTGCCCTAACTTACCAGCAACAGCAATTCATCTACGGAGGCAAGGGAGACTGTGAAAGAAGCGTAAGATGGGTTTTAAGCAATTCTTTTGTGATATACTGAAGGACAAAGTGCAGGGAAAAGCGTACAAGTCCTGTTTTATGCCAGGCTGTTGCAGTAGCACTCATGAAACTCCGAAAAAGATCTTCGTTCATGTCCCGAACAACATTACCCTGAGGAGATGATCGTCTGCAGTAGCAAGAAGAGCTGATGCAAGTATGTACCTGGAAATCTACTAGTTAGGGCCTGTTCCAGCGCCTCCAGTAGAAATTCTTGACTGGAGGCTCTACCAGAGGTTTCACTGGAGGCGCTGGAACGCAATCTGGAGATTTCTGGAGATTGGCGTCATAGATATCAAAAGAATGACGATTGTTCTATCTTGAAACGCAAAATTTGTTTTCAATTTTAGTAAAAAAGATTAACAAAATTATAGCAATGTAATTTTCTTTACATTCAAGTTGTAAAATTCTCAGTCAAAAGTTCTTTGTTTACATTCGTGATTGTCACATGTGCGCCATAATTGTAGACCAGAGCCTCCAGAGAAATTTGGACCTCTCAACTCTCTGGAGGCTACTGGAGGTTTCTGGAGCTTTGACGAGAGCTTTCTGGAGCTTTCTGGAGGCGCTGGAACGCTCTCTGGAGGATTCTAGAGCTTTCTGGAGGTTTCTGGAGGTTTCTGGAGGCGCTGGAACAGGCCCTTAGTCGGCGGTATTGTTGTGATGATCACTGTGAGGGGAGATATTTTGTGCAAGGTCTGAGTGTAATGCCTGTAGGAGATGACCTCCGTTCGCCCCCTGACTGGTCAGGGTTATAAAATTTGAGTGGATGGCGGTCCGTTTGGGGTAGAGGTCTGCACCGGCCGGCTGCAGCCGCGGCTGGCTGCAGCCCCACGGCTGTGGGCCGGGGCGGCTGCAAATATCTCCAAGAACACGGCTACGGCTGTGGCCACGGCTGTGAGATTTCAAGCTCAATCTTAAGTACTCAAATATAAAATTTTAAATCCTTAATCTTACATTCTGATAAGCAGTCTAGCCTGTAAAAATCATGCAAAGGATGCCCAGCAACATTGAAAATGGTGAAGCCTTTGTAATGGTTTTACCATTTGCTGTAGGGGAGTTTGCACTCTGGTACAGAATACTAATTATAGGTACCAATTGTTCCTTCATCAAGAGCTTGACAGTTTCAGAAAAATGCAACATGTTGCATTGTCACATCCCTCTCAAATCAATCTCACCTGATCATTAGGAGAGCACCTTACAGCTATTGAAGACGAGCGTTCAATAATTCTTTCAGGTACCTAATAGAAAAAGAAATCATGCCTAGGTAAAGGCAGGTAAAGGCTTAATAAAATATTATCTAAAATACCTCTTAGATGTATTTCTGGATTTTCAGCAAGTCCAATTACATAATATAAAACTAGCGCTTTATGTTCTAACTGGTGTGTGAGTGACCGCTAACAGAAAATGCTGATTAACGAAGCCAATGGAAGTAGATTATAAGTGAGCATGAACCTTACTTACGGTTAATTCACATGATAGTCAAAACCCTGAACACGTAATTCACATGACGGTGAAAACCCTGAACGTGCCCTGAACACAATATTTCTTACGCGAGCTGTTGACTTTACTAATAAAATGACGTCTTCTTCTAAAAATGTTAAAATTTGATACTTAATCTTTTTTTTTTTGAAAGCAAGTGTTTAACTGCATAGCATTATTATTTATAAATTATAATTTTTATAGCTAGTTATAGTGAAACGTGAGTGAAACAAAACAATTTATTGCCATTTTTTGCTATTGACGTCATTTAAAACTCAAGTAAAATTTTTGATTGAAAGAGGCAATTGTGGCTCGCACGTCCTTGGGGATTTGAGCGCAGATCATTATTTGGAAAAATCAAAATAGATGAATGTTTTTCTTTCTTGGATGCTCACTAGTACTAGTGTTTTGATGCCTTGCATATCAAATTAGTTTGATACTTGCTCAGAAGGCTGCTTCAAGCCTGGCATATCACATCCCAGAAAATATGCAAGGTAAGAAAGAAGCAAGAGTTTTGACTAGACAATCACTGTTTGACAGTCCATCAACTTCAGTTTCATTTTCCTTACCTACCTAACATTGATAATGAAAAGCATCAGGGTCTGTTGTTCTGTCCCACAACCATGCTTCAGAATTTGGCATTAGATGTCTACACTGCTAGTGCTTCTATTCTGGTTCGTTGTTTATGTTTTCTGTTGACATGTAGGCACCTACCTACCCATCTTTCTTAACAACTTGCAAGGGCTTGTGTAGGCATGCGTTGCGCATCAGGCTTCAGGCCTTCGGCCTAAAGCCAGATACACAACCACTTAACCTATGATGCTTCATGAGCTTGAGAATCTATAGCCCATTGCAATGGGCTTTTGGCTATATGTTTCAACTAAAAACAACTTATTATATACTATTTGGTTGCATTTCATTGAAAGTAGCCACGGCCAGCTGACGGCTGGCTGCCCACAGTTTGCCACGGCTGTGGGCGGCTGTGGCTGTGGAGCCACGGCTGCGGGGCGGCCAGGCTGTGGACAACTGCAGCCGTGCAGAACTCTAGTTTGGGGTTCAGATGTCAATTATATTTTGTTACTGTCAAACAATACATGTTATGCTGGCAGCGAATGTGTGTAACGTTGGTTTTCGAAACAGAAGTTAGAACTGTAACGGCAGAGTGCTTGCTTGTCTCATTGTAAGTATTGTAACAGTATTGTAAGCATTGTCTATATTGTAAGTATTGTGAGCATTGATGTATGGTAGATATCACCTCACATGATCCCGCCCTCAGATAACCCTCTCCGGTGCCCCTGTCAGTAAATGGCACCTGGATTATTACCATAGGCGTCGCCAGAGATTTTCGGTTGGGGGGGGGGCAAAATCAACTTTTGTGTTAAATCTTGCCTTTCTCCAGTCGTTACTCATTCATTTTACATATCATTCGACGCGAATGGTGCGAGGAATACGATGGTGACAAGGTTTTCCTTCTAGTTATGACATGTCATTTTTTACAGAAAATTCAAAATTTTGAAATTTTTGGACAAAAACACGACCGGTAGAATCACAATGGCTGCGATTGCCGACGCACTCTAGAGAGCCCCCGTTCAGACGCTCGTCGCTCATGATCATCACCCAGAAAAAAAAAATTAAAAACGCTCAGTAATCGAATCATCTTGCTGAAACCTTCATTCACGCATGCACGCAGTCGCAGAGATTCTACGTGAAATGCGTAGGGCTCATCCCAGCCGCCGATAGCTAAGTTGGGCTTTCGGCGGAGATTGAATGTCGGAAGTGTGGATCGGAAGTACCTAATTCATCTTTGCTTCAGTGAGAGGAGGTCTTTTGTTCACACGGGAGTGTGAACAAAAGGTTTCTCGTTTTTCGTGTGTAGGGAAGCGCTGCAAATGCGAAGAAAAGATTACGGAACCAAAATTTCGCACGGCATAGCGGCAAGGGATCCCTTAGCGACAGGCTTGGGACTTCCAGGCCATTTTAGGCCACTCAGGGTCAGTGTGGGCTCTCAGAAGCCTGCTTAGGATCCTGAAGATCGGCGTTGGTCACGTCACCCCAAATAGTAACGTGTATGTGGTGCTTTAGGACTTTCCGAGCCCAAGGTGGGGCCCTCAGAAGCCAGTGTGGGCGGCGGGCGCTAAGAGACCAGGCCCAGGGTGAGCCGGGAGCCCTCAGATAGCAGTGTGAACCATGGAGGTCTGTGTCGAATCCCTAAGGACCCTACATAGGGATATAAGAAACATGTGCTGGGACCCTCAGAGGCACACGTGAGTTGTGCAAAATCTGTCGCCTCAAAAGCTCGGGTGAGCTATCAGAGGCCTAAGGTACTCAGAATTCAGAAATTATCGAAAGTATTCTCAAAGATCCGTGTGGCCCTTCAGAGGTCTACGCATGTGTAAGGTCCTCAAAAATCCCTGTATGGGCCCTCAGAGAATATGGACAACAGTGGGACTCTCAGAGGCCGGTTTGGGCCCTCCGAAGGCTTCTTAGAGCTCAGTGGAGCTCCTTTGGAGCCTGTGTGAAAAGCAGACATGTGCATGGATCCGAGAAAATGGATCTGGGATCTGATCCCACGGATCCTGATCTCCGATCCGACGGGATCATAGATCCAGCTCTGTAATTTATCGAGAGATCCGTAGAGATCACAGATCCGAGTCTCCTTTTTTGCTTGAGATCCAGTGAGATCATAGATCCTCACTTATTTTTTGTCAACACGTAAATCCCAAAAAAGCACTTGTTTCAACTCACAAACGTTCTGTTTTAGTGATTTTATGTGATCGCACGTCATAATCCATAGTTTTGTGTGACTTATTGGCATAGAAACCCTTTAAAACATGGTTCCAAATGTGGTGCCTGGTGGGATCCACTCAGATCATAGATCCATGTTCTTAATTTATCGTCAGATCATATGAGATCATAGATCCAAGATGTATTTTTCACGCCGGATCCGATGGGATCATAGATCCCAACATGTACCTTGCTTCGAGATCCACTGAGATCATAGATCCATCACTCGGATCCATGCACATGTCTGGTGAAAAGCAAGCTCATGAGCCCTGTGGCACTTGAACGGTACTTGAGTCTGTCGCAGACATTTGACGAGAGTTAAGAAGGCCCGAAGATTTAGTGTCACACTTTGAACGGAAATTTTGTGTCAGCACTTCAAAACTTATGAAAATCGGCTATAAAATGTATAAAGAACCAGCTAGGAACATGGAATGAATCACAGTATTGACATTCCCGAGTCTGGAATCGGCGTCGTGAAGATTTTGGCAACTGCGACTCCGACTCTGGCCTGAACTGCACCCTTCAACCGAGTCTGACCTCACAGGCATTCTCAGAAAGGTACCCCCATTTTTCCCCGACTCCAAAATCTCATCGGATCTGTATCGATCTCAGGGGGTGCCCGGTCCGAGGTTGGGGGGCAAGCTGCCCCGCTTGCCCCCCCGTGGCGACGCTAATGATTATTACCTACAGATAAGATAATTTGTCATAATTCTTGAAGAATTGGGTAGTTTTGACTCGTTTACTCGAGGCAGGTCGCATTTCAATATTTTTTTTTTCTCATAGGCTTGCAATGTAAAGGTCACGATTCTGACCTAACCTCAGGTCACAGATAAAATTTCTGAGATATAGGTACAAACGACACATACTGGAGGTACTGTTTTAAAGACCTGATGAGAGGAAATAGCTCCGTGAAGAAAAAACTCAAGCTCTGACGTGATTGCAAACTTTTCTCAGGTGCAGCCAACAAACCCGTTCTGGTTACCTGACCTGACCAGTCATTTTTTTTTTTTTTTTGCTGAGATGTGCGCAATGAGCATTTAGGAAAAATCACCAAATATGAGCTGAATGTCTCGCGGCGTTTGACAATTGCACAAGAAAATCCTGAAAGGCCTCCCCCGTCCGAAATAGGGTTAATGTGTATATCAAGAGTTGCAGATGCCAAACATACCCAGATCTAAGACTGCAGTCCCCAGCGCCGCTGCAACGCTTTTAAAACAAACATACATACATATCGCATACAAACATGTTTATTTTGCATCCGTTTTGGATAATAGCAAATCATGGCGCCATCACCCGCGATAACGGTTATGATTTGAGATATATTTTTATTTAGGCCATGATAAGTTTGGCTCTAAAAACTTGTACCTATGTTTATTAATATTAGTTGGGCGGAGTTTGGTAGTTTTTTTATTTAACATGTGGTATGTTGTGCTGATTGTGGGGTGTTCAAACCTTTCAAATGTAAGGACCTTATTGAACTTAACCCTACCCCTACACTACCCTACATATGTACGACTGGACGCTTTCCAAGCCCACAAGCATCACGACGCCGAGATGGAATGTAACCGGGAAATCACCCTCGCCATCTGCTCTAGAGCTAATCGGTGTGGGGCGGCGTGTGGGGCGCCGTTTAGCCTATGGGGGTGCACTTTGACTTGATGGGGGTGCACTTCTAGTGGATGGGGGACGGGGGTGCACCTGCACCCCTTTCATATGGAAAGTTACTTCCCTGATAACAGCTCCCCGTATTGCACCTAATCAGGGAACGGCCAGCAAACGAAGGAACTATTTCTGGATGACAGGCGAATAGCCGCTCACGCAAGGAGCGGAGCTCGGCCCCGTCCAAAGTGACCAACAAAGCAGAGACAGAGGCAGCATCACATCTTCCATCAAAGAACTGGTTTCTGGCTTGGAAGATGAGCTCCATCTTTGCATCCGAGTCGGTGCTGTCAGGAATCAGCTGGTCTAATGGAGTGAGACGACTAGCCATGGTATCAGAGCTGCCTGGTCCTCGTAGCATTTGCACCGATCAGCCCCCTCCAAAGTCATATGGTAGCATGGGCGTGACTTTTCCTACTAGCCCATAGGGTTGCGTGTTAAAATGAGACTTTTCGCGCTCGTTTTTCAGGGTCTTGCAATGTGGGCATGCACAAATAAAATATGTCAATAGATAGCCAGAATATTTTTATTTCCATTTTTGGAACGAAAAGTTCAAGCCCATCCAGTCGTTTTCGAGATATGAGGCGATATATGCCACCATGTTTTTGACACATCGGAAGGTCCTGTGTTCGAATCCCGTACAGACCAAATATTTTATCGTAAGTTGCGGTTCACAATATTTATGAAGTGAACTGAAGGCGTTTTTCGAGCCTTGTATCGCAACAACTTAGGTGCAGCAATACAAAATGACGAATGAAACTGTCTCTTTTTACTTTTATCCGTCTTACTGTTATTTTCTTCAAGTCTTCACCGTCAGAGACGTCTGAACGCCGCAGCCGTGTATCAGGGTCACGGCGCGGTTGCCCTCGTTACGTGGCTTTAGGCTCTTCAAAACAAGGCTGCCAGTGCCCGCTACGGAGTCGGAGTGGGTCGTAGGCGACAATTCTTACCGGAGTTGGAGTTTACTTTGGATGCCGGAGCCGGAGTCGCTAAAGTAAAAGCCCATTGACTCCGCAGCCCTGCTTCAAAGAACCATTTGCAGCGCGTAACGTGGCCACTTTTAACTGCAGTCGCAAGTCAGCGGATATTCCTTGATTCCGAGTCCAGGCAAGGCTTTCTGTTATTCGACTCAGACTCGAATTCTCGCCGGTATCTGGAGTCATAACACAGTGTGCCTATGTGATACGGAGTCGGAGCCTTTCATCCCCACAGGATCGATCCTGTCCTCATTGCCCAATCCAGGGCACTAAATGCCCAATCCAAGCTGGACAATTTGCAATTATAATGAAAATCTGAATAAGCGGCCCTGCACCGCACAAGACCGATAGAAAATGAGGATGAAATGCTTCGACAAACAAGCAAGAATATGGCATAGGCGAAGTAATTCCAACTCTGGCTAGGGTATAGACTATGGGTCTGTAGGAGTTCAGCGGCTCCGAATCCGCATCCAGCAAGAATAAGACTAACTCTGAGCAATATTCAAGTGTAAGCGAAAAACATAAAATATGTCGGTGTGTATGTATGTACCGGTAGTTACTAAATAAACAGTCTTTTTAAAAACACGCTGCTACGTTACGCTGTGTAAGTAAATATAAAATGAACCGCAGTTGTCGCACAGCCCCGACTCGCCACTCGCACGTTGCCGTATAACCAGTAACCACCGCGCCGCCCCGGCCGGCAACGAAAACACTAAGAAGTAAGAGCCCGTACCAAAAGCAAATACCGCTGATTGGACATCTTTGTTAGCCCAGCATAATCAGTAAGGACACTTATCCGGCAGCTGCCAGAAGGCGGGCACAGGTGATGAGCACAGTCGCAACTGTATAACAACGCTAAAACCAAGGCTAGTTTTACTTGCAAGTTGCATGAGAATTCCGGTGCAAAAATCGTCGACACCGAGGGCACGTTTGTGTGCTAAAACCAGATCAAGAGCGCACCCTTGACTAATACAAACAAATAACCTCCTAAGCATCTAGCACAAATCACACTCTACGTCGCAGCCTGCTTACGCTTCCGCGCCTCTCGCTTCTCAGCCGACTGTGCGAGAATGCGGCCGTTCACAGTTTTCAAACGCATGAATGTGCGAGCCCGCGCGAACGTTTTCTTTGCCGCAGCAGGAACCGTTGGGAACTTCAGGTTCAGCACCTCCAGAAAGTTCGCCACCACCATCGGCTTCCTACTCAGGAAGTCTGGCTCCAGGGCATGGTGGATTTTAAAACAGTTATCCATCTCAAGGAACACGTCATAGAAGTTTTTAGTCGGGATGGTGAGCCCTCCCTCACTCCGCAGCCTCACCCACAGGGCGTCCAGCGGCCCGTCCTCGCTCTGGGAGCTCGGTGCACCTAGGGAACGGTCGCGCGCCCTCCCGGCCACAAACCCACAGACATACACCATGGCGTTGGCTTCAGCTGGGGTAGTCGAAGAAGCCGCGGCCGCGCCGCCGCTGCTTCTGGAGCGCTTTGCAGCTGCATCGTACTCCTGCAGAAGGGACTCCATTTCGGACTCTGTCTCGACGTCACTGGCTCGTGCGTCCGAGAAGGTCTCTAGGTCGGCGGCCACCTCTGGCGGAACGGCGTCGGCGGCTTCCTCCTGGAGCTCAGCAAGCTGATCCAGCTCCGAAGGCACGTCGTTTGGATCCGCGCTCGCGCCGGTCCCTTCCTCGAGTTCGACCTCCGGATCCCGTCCGGCCGTTCCCGGTCGTCTCAGAGGGCTGACACCGCACTTCAGGCCGGAGAGAATTGTGAGAAGGCGCAGAGATGCCATGGCGTCCACTGGGTTCGGGTTGGAGTTAGACCCGCACCGTCCTCGCACCATCCCGAAAAGACCCTCCAGCTGGTCCTGCGTGAGGCGGCGCGTCAACAGGTAGGTGTCTTCACCGAAGGCAGACCGCATATCACGCAGCAGACCACGGACCGACCGGATGGTTACAAGCATGGCCTTCTGGAACGGGTAGAGGTGCCTTGCAGAGCCGAAGCGCATGGCCAGGAGCTCTTCGACAGCCCCGTCCAGCACAGCCTCCTGCTCCTCTGAAGCCTTGTAGCCTCTGCGCAGTGACTTCGGGTCGGCTGGGCTGGCGCTGTTCAGCACGTCACACACCTTGTCGAAGAGCTCAATGACGCGCGCCTCCTCGGTGAAGTCGGCCTCGGCGTCTGTCAGGAAGTGGCGCAGGCAGTTGGCCGTACTGTTGCTTATAAGCTGCATCGCCGGACGAACTTTTTGACGTGCCATGCCTCTCACCTGAAACAGTAAAGGCCCATTCAGCATAACATTCTATCTCATTTGATCTATGGAGGCTATGCAATTTTACCCTCGCCCGTATAAAGTATTTTGCTAGCCGCGGACGTATCGGGGGGGGGGGGGGTCCGTCGGATCCCACTTGCCGTTTCGCCTCCGATAGAACTAGAGCTTTGCGGAAAAAAACGAGCGTATTGCACGTGACAAAAAGAAGCTGATGATACCCAATTTTAAGGTCGTAGGTCATAGGTTGAGCTTCCTGGTCAGGTCAGTGACCCAAAAGTCGGGAAAACCGGGACCTGTTAGAACTTCGTCAAGTGAAGTAGCTATGTTTTTCGGGGTGCTGATGAATTTCATGTTAGTTTTGATCACATATGATGTCTTAATGCATTTAGGCCAGGTCGGGTCAGGTCAACTACCAGGGGTTCTGTCAGGTATTCATAGTAGGCGTTAACCACCACCGACAGCTTCATCACATGTTAGGAAGGCACCAAAACTCCTTCGTTAATGTTCAAATGGCTGGTAAATTCGAAATCAGCTCCAAAATCTAGCCTAGCAGCGTGCAAAACTAATAAAGTAACAGATCATTTAAGGTCAACGACCTGACCTGCCCTCATGTGACCTTGACATCCACCTTAATGCATGGGATCAACATAATTTCACGTGTTTGAGCATTTAAAACCACAAAAAGGCTGCAAACGCGCGGATAATGTGAGTAGACATACACCGAAGCGCGTCCGGCGAAGCATGGTCTCGAGAAATAGGTCACAGGTCAAAGGTCATTTGGGTCATTTGACTTCCCGCTTTGATCGAATTGACTGAAGCTCACCTGGGACTCGACTGTTCACTCTTAAAACTTGAAAGATGAGAAAAGGTGTCCAAAGACGGCAATTCTGCACAATGCCATGACTACTTGAGCGGTGACTGTAAGAGAGCCGATCGTACCTGGAGATGGTTGGCGTTGAGCTTATGCATCAGGCGGTAGTCCGAAGTCCCGTTCACTTGCACCACCTTGTCCAGGAGCTCCTTATCGATCCGACCTCCTCTGCTGGTGGTCAGGCCGTTGTCCAAGATGTTGTTTCGGAGGCACTTGATGCCGTGTGGAAGATCCGAAAGGACCCACACTCTCCTGGGGAAATATAGACGTGTCGGAATAGTACAGGGTGACACAAAAAAAGCGGTCATCACCAAAATTCGAATAACTTCGGAAGTTTTATTCAGATCATCACCAAACTTCGGCCACTTTAGGTCACACCTATGTAGCAGACATCCATCAAGTTTCAAGTCTTCACTACGAATACTTTTAGTACAGTGTGTGTTTTACGGACGCTCCACAATGTGCTCCAGGTGAGCGCCCCGGCGCTGCAGGGCGTAGGCACACCTGCATCCGGCGGGCAAAGTTGCCGATAACCCGATAAGAATAACGTTTCAGGGGTAGCACACCCCCTGAGCACTGTCTCCAGAGGCCATTGCACTCTGTAAAGTGCACAGCCATCGGGTTATCGACAACTTTGCCCGCCGGATGCAAGTGTGCCTACGCCCTGCAGCGCCGTGGCGCTCACCTGGAGCACATTGTGGAGCGTCAGTAAAACAGACACTGTACTAAAAGTATTCGTAGTGGAGACTTGAAACTTGGTGGATGTATGCTACATAGGTGTGACCAGGGGGGTACGCTCCGGCTGTTTAGCATTATGAAAAATGGTGACAGACGTTTGTGGAGGATTGTCGACGAACTCTTGTTCCGTGAGCAGTACTTACACGCTAGCGGAAAATTCACCAATCAGCGCTCGGCGGTACTCGACGCTGATTGGTCCGACGCTCGTGACGAAATTGCGGGGGACCGCAGTTATTCTCTATGGACCCGAATAGGCTTTTGGATTTCGGAGGGGTTTCTTCAAAATTATATGCTGTTTCGAGCTGTTTTCGAGTTGATATATATTTCTTATGACTGTTACCTATATAATGGCACCATAAAATCATGATTTTGATAAATATTACCGATGAAATATCGGCCGAAAAGACATGCTGTCATGGTACGGACTGCCCTGCGGCTGATGTGGGGTCCCTAATGCCAGCGTATGGTAATAATGGGGTGACGAAGGGTTATTGGAGACTCTTAGAGCCCCATCAGCATACAGCATAGGGTCATCAGAGGCCGGGAACGTCCATCAGGGGTCTGAGTAGGCCTGTCATAGGGGCATACATGACACATCATGGCCCATGGGTCAATGTAGATCCATGGGGCCGTTGAAGGGCCATCATTGTTCAGCGTGGGCTCGCAATTACCTCTGATGGGCATATGCCGTGCCCCGATGGACTAACGCTGGCCCCTGATGAACCATCACCAGCCCCTGATAGGTCTACAAAGCCCACTGCTGGGTCTAAATTGGTCACTGATATGCCCAAATGGGCCACTGAGAAACCCGTACAACATCCCCTGACTGCACCTGCTGGACCAGTGCCGTCCTCTCATGGGCCCACCACAGCTCTTGAATGACCTTTTCAAGTCCCTTGAAGTGCCTTTATTGGCCTAAATGGCCCCTGATTGGCTTATGTGGTCCCTATTGGTCCTATATGGCCCCCATGAGCCCTCAACGTCCCTAGACGGCCTTACATTATATGTCACTGGGCCCTGTTGGGTCAGCACCGGCCCCTGATAGGCTTGCACTGGACCCACCGGGCCTATACCGACCCATGAAGGGCCTATGTCGAGCCCTCATGGGCCTCCGATGACCACACGCCGGCATGTGTGGCCCCATCAGCAGTGGTCCGTCTATCCCATGTACTTACGGTCTTTTTGGTCGATGTGACACCGGTAGTATATAGAAATGTTATGATTAAATGTCGTTATTACACAGTCAAAAGTCACAGAAAGAATATCCAAGCTCAAAAATGGCCTCAAACCCAACAAAAACTGGTATAAATCCCCTTCAAAAGCCGTAAGTCTATTAAACGCCATAGGGGAATAGCTGCAGTCCCCCGCAATTTCGTCACGAGCATCGGGCCAATCAGCGTTGAGTATTGCCGAACGCCGATTGGTCGATTTCCGCTAGCCTGTAAATGCTGCTTGCGGATATAGTTTTGAACAAAAGAGGGTCGCGGCTACTAATTATCGCTTGTCACCACTTTTTCGTCGGGAGCGTTCTACCTGGTTTATATAGCCTTGGGTGTGACCTTAAGTGGCCGAAGTTTGGTTATGATCTGAATAAAACTTCCGAAGTTATTCGAAATTTGGTGATGACCGTTTTTTTTTTTGGGTCACCCTGTAGAACTCAAAGCGAAATCGTAATTCAATTCCGATTTTAATCCCAGATGCAAGGCAAATGTCAACATACGTACAATGTATGGAGAATGGACGAGGGCTAATTTTAGTCTGAAGTGCAAACTTACTCATAGAGGAGTGATGCAATGCTAATGTCCTTAATGCACCGAGGACATCTTTATCCCAGCCCGAGAGAACTAGGCTTACATTGCAGGGATCAAAACGAACTCCCCATATTTACACAGCAATCGGAAGTACGCCGGGCTCCATGACCCAAATATGTCCGATTCGATACTAGACATGCTGTGCTCAGATAAGCCGCAAGACTGCGAGTGATCTACCTGCTAACGGACACAAAGCAGCATGTAACGTTGCATAATCGCTCCCCAAGTTAACATTACGCTACTTACCGGCCACTGTCGGCGGGGTTGCTGAAGCAGGTGCTCTCCTGGGTAACACCCAGCTGCTTCCAGAGTCCTCGGTTGGTTGGACCCTGATCGCAAACCACTGCCGCGACACGGGCGCCGGCCCCTTCAACAGATGCGATGGTGTTGAAAAGCAGGTCTTGGTCGACGGGGCGGTCAAAGTCGAACAGGACTGGCAGTCTCCAGGTGGTGAAGAGGCCTGACAGCATGATGACCTGCAGGTGGCCGTGCGGTCCGAACACCTGGTCACGGGCGTGATCATACGCCGCCAGGTGCGATATGTCCATTTCATCGAACATGAGCGTACACTGGCGCTGCATGTCCGTGAGCGGGCCCAGCATCTTCTTGAGCAGCTCTGTCTGCTGCTGACAGACGCCGGGCTGTAGGCGGAAGTTGGAGAGCCAGGACTGCAAAGTGGATAGCCCAGGAAGTGGCATGCCCTGTTCGCGAAGCCACCGGTACGTTTTTCTGGTGGTGTTGCACCGGTACAGCAGTCCCTTGAGGATCGATGGTTCATCCCACGGACAAGGTCGGATCCCGGTGACCAGTGTTCGGGCCTGAAAAGAAACCAAAGAATCATGTTATATCGCTCATCAAATCCGCAGGTTTTTGCTGCACTGTCAAATTATGCGCAATGGCTGTCATTTTGATCCCAGACGCACTTAGCTTTTGCAATTAACGTGAGCCCCAGAATGTCAACCATGGAATTTGATGCTGCATTCTGTGATGAAGTAACATTGTTTCTAGGAGCACGTGTCAAGTGTGTGTGTGTGTGTGTTATGTAGTGTAGTCTTATTTTCTCCTGTCCATTGCTATGTGATGGCACGAGCATGTAATAGCCGTTTGTTTTGATGGAATTGCTCACGATGTGAAAATACGAGTAAATAAACTTAAATATAAACATAACAACTCCCGAGGCGGTATGTCCCAATTATAGAGAGGCGGAGGGAAAGGCTGAAAAAACACCTCCTCCACTCTGTTACAGTGACACATTTCAACCCATTGTGTTGCCGACAAACTAGGCAAATGTCGCGCCGCCGATGCCGAGCCGCCGCGCAGCCCCTCACCCCGCCCCGTCGGTCCCGCCGCCGCCCGCCCAGCGGCCACCTGTCGCCGCGCATGATTTTGTTTTCTAAGGCTGAAGATATGGGCCATATCGACGCCGCGAACGATGGACGTAGCGTTCCCCTGCGACCCTGCAACCTGGCTGACCTGTAACCTGTTCCGAATGGGGCCGGCGGGGCCCTAGGCCTGGGGGAACTGGGAAGGTTAGTGAGGGGACGCGGCGTGTCTGCCGCCTTTTTTGTGCTCTGTGTCACGTGTCACTGGCTGCCCCTGTATCGAATGACATTTTGGCCGACGTATTTGAACCGACCCCGGGCTCAACACGCCCTCACTTTAGTCTTTGACGCCGACGCGCTCACTTCACTCTCTGACGCGGACGGCGACGTTTCGCCCGCTCGCGTCTAGCCCTCTTTGTTCGAAACTACTTTGTCCGTTCTGTATTGCTGCCATCTTGCCGTCTTCTGTCAATAGTGAACACCTCTGGCTGGAAGATTGTGTTTAAGTGGTGGTGGTGCGAGTGAAACCGAAGTGGCGAGTGGAGCAGAGGAGAACGGCGCGCAGTTCACAGTTCTCATGGTGGCCGGGTCTACTGACTATTCCTATCGATCCTCTGTTATCCTTCCTGACGTGCATGCCGCGAGGTGTGCTCCTCTGTGTCACTGAAAAGTGGGCTCTGGTTAGGACCTTATGTGCGTGCCGCGAGGTGTGCTCCTCTGTCTCACTGAGAAGTGGGCTCTACTCTAATTAGGCCATGACATGCACGCCGCTAGGTGTGCCAAGATACCTATAAGAAACAGGTAGGTCCGATGTTTTGAGTAAAGGTGGAGTAAAGCCCTGATGACGTCACTGATATTTCTTATATGGAGAATTTCACCCGTAAGGAAAATATTTTACATACGAAAATTTGTACGCCATTAGGAAAAAATACAATCTCTCAGTCCCACCATGAAAATTATATAATTTAATTAATAAACTCGAAATCCTTCGAGTGTTTGTCCCAACCCCCTGTTATACCTTTGGTCACGTGACTACTATGATACATTTTGCATTTTGCAAGGTTATGACTTAAACGGAAGTAATGAATGTTGCAAATGTATTATTTATAATGTTTTAGGCAGCAATCGTGTGAATATATCCTGAAATTATCTATAATCTGCTGAAAAGAAGTCACGTGATGCTACCAGATTGTGCTCGGACAGCATCTTCTTGAATTTCGATTTTGAGTACTTTGTACCTTCATTGAGGCCTAATAACGGACGTTTTTAGTTATAAAATGAAGCAGTAAATCTAATGAGGGCAAAATTTAATCATTTTTGCACTTTCAGGCTGGGCTATCCTGGCATGAACTTCGGCCAGTTTGTGTGTAAAGCCTATGGTGAAGGGAAAACTTCACGCCCGGCTGACGTCAC
Organism: Amphibalanus amphitrite; assembly: GCF_019059575.1. NCBI lineage: Eukaryota > Metazoa > Arthropoda > Thecostraca > Balanomorpha > Balanidae > Amphibalanus > Amphibalanus amphitrite. The sequence continues at coordinate 55,362 of NW_024882592.1, read as the reverse complement.
AGACCTCGGCTACCAAATCGTGTCCGGTGGGGGTCGAGGTGTGCTTTGTCTCGCCGACAGGTGGGCTCTTGTTAGGACCTTATTCATTTTGTGCTCTGAGACGGACGCTGTTGAACCTTAATCCCTAAAGCATTTATTCGCCTATGTTTAATTATCAATTATATACTTACCCTAATTCATTACTCGCTCCCTGCCTCTATCGAACCTCTATCCTCTCACATACCGGCCATCAACACGATTGCTGCGACTCGCGAGATGTGACAAATATATACAGTCCACGAGAAAGCCAGAAACGTCCGCAACACATTGACAAGCCAATAAGTGAGCTTTGAGCTGGGCATGGCAATGCTATTCGTTCTTTACATATATTTGCAAAATACATACATACATACATATATACACAATAGCCTTGTTCAGCTCAAGAGGCACAAAACAGCATGGAAATATACCAGTTTATCACAACCTACTACATGCTTACGCAATACGCATATAGCTCGAGGTCGTGTCTGCGTTGCTGCTTACCTGTTGTTCGGTGAACAGGCCTGTAGTAACACCGGCGCTGGGGGCAGCACGTTGATAGAAGTGTGGACCATGTCCTGCAGCAGTCGGGGACGGGGTAGTGCCACTGGCTGTAGTGGCCCTCAGAGTTGAATCCCTGAGAACAATATCAGAAACTTGTTTAATCCCAGCAAGGGGTGACAGGGATGAGAGCAACGCATTCAAGCTACTGGTCACTGGAATGCGGACCAATAGTAGCTACAAATGAAATCTGAGCAAAACTACAACCAACATTCTGATAAATCCGGCATGCATTCAGAGTCGTCGCTGCAACGGGGACAGTCCTCAGAATGTTACGATTCAACTATGTTTTAGGGTTAAAGTTTCAAGTTTGACCAAAACATGATGCAACTGCAGTTGGAAAGCATTCCTGGCCACCTAATCTCAAGAGCATATTGCTGTATTGAATGGTCAGTATACACATACAAATCATATCCAGTTCAAACGCAGCGAAAATCACACGCGAGACAAGTCGCTTTACACTTGAAGAATCTTCAAACTCGTCTGGCAAAATCCATACATGAACCGTGAAAGACATGTGCATTGTGCATATTGTGCAATGAATACCCATAGCTTATGCTTTACCTGTCGATATCCATGGGAAACCAAGAATAGTTCAATAGGTAGGTACCTTTAACCCTCGCACCGACGGGGGGGGGGCGGATATCCGCCCCCCCCCCTGAGGTTTTTTCGCGAATAGCGGGAAAACCGCGGCGCGTAGCGCTGCGAAATTTGGTATGACTATAACCTCATCAATTTTACACATGGTGTGCAAGTTTGAACCTCCTACCTTTTAAGGTCAGGTCACCAGGTCACTTTGAATGACCCAACCTCAAGTCACTTTTTTGCAACTTTGTCACCGTGCCACAGCTACAGTAGATGTCGGAGGCCTTTGAAAGTCGCAGGATATTATTAGGTCATCAGTAGCTACAATTTGTATATCTCGGAATTTTGATATCGGTGACCTAAGGTCAGGTCAATTTCGCGACCTCCCCATTATAAGTCAATGGGGGAAAATCAACTCCCTGTTTTTACCACTAAAACGGGTCGGAATGGCCACATATACCATACATGACTTCATATACGATCAACCTTCACTACCTTGAGGTCTGTTTTGCTGTTGGGCAGCTGTGAGGTCATGTGACGTCATCAAAGGTGACCAAAGGTTTTTGGCCAATAACTCCGTACAGGAACAAGATACAGACGCGTGGATGGTCTCATTGTGTTCAGCTCGTCAAGACGCATCGAATGATATACATGATGACCTCGAGGTCACGTGACCTGAGGTCAACCTTTGACCTTGACCTTTCGAGGTCAACATATATATCATTCGATGCGGATTGACGAGAGGATCACGATGATGCCCTTAGTTTGTTCCTATCTTGACTAATTCGAAAGTTATTCGAGAAAAACTCTCTCCATATCTAGCGCCGCCATTTTGACTTTTTCGACCCCTGTGACGTCATCTTTGACCTGACCTGAAAATGACCTTAGTAAAAATTGTAGATCTTGGCCGTGCGTATCCGATGCCGTTTACCGCTTGTCGCTATCTTGCTTCGTTCTCGAGATCTCAGGGGGGGGGCGGTCATCCGCCCCCCCCCCCCCCGTCGGTGCGAAGTTGGCGCAGACCCCCGTCGGTGCGCGGGTTAAATTAGTGTTAGGTACTGCTAACTTTTTAATAAATGAATTAAATAGCAGTGCTTACTTCAAAGCTACAATGAGCAATCTAGTTATTTAGCCCGTGGCCCATTACATCAGTATTTACCTTTCTGCTTCCGACTCAGATAAGCCTCGGCACGACGCGCCTCTAGCCACGGAGGCAGCTCGCTCTTTAGGAGCCCTGTTGGAAACCAACCAGCATTGATTAGCACTGAAATGATAGTCCCTTCCTGTCATTTAACACTCTACAAAAAGTGTAACTATGTGTAGCATACAATATTGTACATAACACACTGCTAAAAACAAATATGGCAAATAATATGAAATATGCTGCAGGACAAAAGGAGAGCATCAAATAAGAGACTGTCACAGACATAACACACATTAAACAAGAGGATGCTACACTTTTTTAATGCTTGATTTGATCCTAATGATTCACCATGTCCATTGTCCATATTGTCAGTAGTATTTGAGGAAGCATTAGCTAAAATAAGAATGCAACATTTCATTGAAGTGAGAACAAATAAGAAAAGAATGTGACAAGTTAACAGAAGCTTGTATTGGCAAACACTGTCATTGGCCTAACAGGATCTTACAAGGACGTACTTCGATGGATGAGAAAGAGGGATCTCCAGGCAGGGGATGGCATGGCTGAGGAGTTTCCCTTCTTGATCATAGGATTCTTTCGAGAAGTGAACAGAACACACTCTGGGATCCTTCACTCGGTTAAGGTTGGCATCTCTGTTGATAGCTTGCCACCACTTGGCAGCATCCTCTTCTGCTTTTGGAAGACGGTGAAACCTTGGTTTTCCAATGCAAGAGGCATTTCCTTTCCCGGTGCCAGTAAGGCAGCCAGGCACAGCACAGTAGGGCATGTCCTGAAGATGATAGAGGAGAGGTTAGGATAAGAAAGGAAAGTAAAAAAATGCTTTCGGGTCAGGCCATTATGAGCAGGATCAGCCAAACAGAAAAAAACAAATGAGCATGTTACAGACATTTTGGTGACAGCCGGTGACAGCCGCCTGGGTGAAACAAATCTGACAAGAAGTAACCCACCACAGGTCTCCGTCTCCCCCATACCATGCTTAGGTGAACCTGAAATGCGTATCTGTCTTAATAAATACCCAGGTAGTAATGTGCTCATATCAATCAATCATTATGGGTGGAGACTTCCACTGGCGTCTATCTGAGCAGACGTCCAAGTTGGCATCTAACTTTGCGTCTAACTGTTGGATGGAGACTTCTAAGCAAGGTGCGTCACAAATTAGATAGACACAGCTGCCATCCAGCTAGATGGCTGATCCAATTTTAGTTTGGCGCCACATAGTTTCCCCAACTGAGATTATCATAAGCACGTGAAATGGCACTAAAAGAGAAATAAATAGATAGGTAGATAGACATTTAGAAATTTTTATCTAGCATTGATGTATAACAAGCTCTGCTATGCCATCATAATGCAGTGGCTACACTACGTGTTTTCTGCGTGCGTTCTTTGCGAGTTTGCGTGATTTGCGGAGTATCATTCTAGAAAGAAACGACATTACGTTTTTGTTATGTTTTTCATATAAACTTTTAATTAACATAAACGTTTTATTAGCTTTTATATAAATATTTATGAAGTTTAATTAAAAATACCCTTTTTTCTAGAACAATATTACGCAAAACCCACAAACACGCAAAAAACGCACGCAGAAAACGCATAGTGTAGCCAGGCCTTAAGGCACCAGCTGGCAAATAATCCAGTTAATGGCATGGCCCTACAAATGCAGAGGTAAGGCCGAACGTATTAGGCAAATTTACAATAGAACAGATGGCAATAACTGTAATTACATTTTCACATTGAAATCATTTGCCTTGTGGAGCCAGAAAGCACATGGAAATAAGTGTAGCAATTCAAACTTGGTACCTGCCTAGTGCCTACATATTGATGGTGATTGTGATATCGGTATGGTTGTAACAGTTAACATAGGTAGTCAAAAAAACAAAAACAAGAGTACCATGACCAATGGCAAGCGCAATTGCCTGCAATGCTGTGTACCTATACTTCATTGCATGCATTACAAGGGTCGAAATTAAGCGATGACTATCTTAATACGGAAACTTATCAGAAATCTCACCTCACTTAATCACTTATCCACTCAGGTGATGATGAGAGCAATGCCATAGAAGGATGAGACACGTGGCGAACGTCTTTACACGCAGATGAATCGGAAACAATACAATACTAGCAAAAGAAACAAAAGCGCCAACCTCGTCGCGTCGCAGCGAAGCCATATCCTGGGATAATTTTCGGTATATAGTTGTAAGCTCCCGATTCTAGTTGTTTTTCTAGTTGATATAGTATAATTCTAGTATATACTAGGAAAAACTTTGGAGTACCCGACTCTTTAGTGCCCTGGCACCGATTCTTCTCGATCGGACTCTGAATTCTGTCCCTCCTGCGTATTACTTGAGGCATTGCTAGCTATGTAGCTAAGTCTTTGGCACAGTTTCATTATCGATGCTTTGCAAACAGTGCCATAACAACACAGTTAATTAATCACCAAGCTTCTTTGCAAGTTCCAATACAGTTGAGTCGCACGCGATTTGAGTGCAAAAATCAAGAGAAGTGCCAACTTGTTCCCGTAAAATATTTTAAATATTGACCTAAAAAATGAGTAATTTCCAGATAAAATAACAGCGAAATCAGTATTCACTTGCCATTAAAACTCACAGATATTGAAGCTCCACTATTAAAGGAACATTTTAGTATATGCCATTCTTGATAAAACTTCTTAGCCACGCAATACCAGCGCAAAATAAAGAGACACTGAATAAACGACCAATCACTCCGATTTACCATAGGGAAATACATAGAAAATGTATGCCTCAACTGCGCCAAATATACAGACAGCTATATACCTACATGTAACGTCATGATTAGCCCGACCAATCAGAAGCAAGTTGTTTTCAGTCACAATTAATTAATTTTTGAGCTAACTAGGCATTTTTTTAACAAATTGATTTTAAATTAAATCATTAAAAATTCTGAGCTTTCTTATTTTACCAAAACATACAGAGCATGCAGATAGGTCCCAACCCTATTGTTCAGTGTCCCAATTCTTGAAAATGCATTCAAATATCTTCTGGGCGTGCTTCCAGTCTCGTGTACAATAAATTGCATGTCTTCGTTTCCGAATATCTTCGATACAACTTTGTCACAATAAACTTCAATCAATTCCCTACAGGTACCCAAAATTTGGTTTGAAACATTTACATTTTTAAGAATACTGTTGCTCATCATGCAAAAATGAAGATTGAACCTTGGACAGAATTAAATGCCCTTTCCAACTGCACCATTTTCAACTGCCAAACGTAGCAGGTTATGCAGCAAAATCCGTGTGAATAATAAAATGGCATATCATCGACAAACACCATTTTCTCCAGCGATTTGTAAAACCTTGGCGTCGATCAATTAGCTATTCACAATTTTCCCATGAGAGGCGGTACATTTGTCTTGCCAACAGGCGTTGTTCCAACTCGCTCCGTTTAACGGTCACCTAAAAATAAAATTAATTCCAAAATCCGTCAAAAACCGCAATTTTTCTAAAAAAAAGTATCCTCACAGGGGCACGTGGCGCGTGCCATCCCCTACACCGTACACCATTCAATAGCCCGTTCGATTCTCTACACGATGCTGTTTTCCCCGTGCCCATCGGGCCCAGGGTTACCGAGATATTGCACGGGGATTGGACCCGTGTCGGGCAAATTTAGCCATTTTCGCCCGATTTTGCCAGCCGATTTATACATGTAAAGTCTTTGACGCGAATTTGCACTTTTTGAGCACGCGCCACGCGCTCCCTACCAATCCGATCGAGCCCAGGCCCCTCAAAGGCACGTCGCGCATCCTTGATCTATAAGCTGTGCAAATTTCAGCGCGCTAGGTGCAACGGTCTGGCCTGTAGTCCACGCAAAGCACCACCAAGTCGGGATCTCGACCACAGACAGACGCACCCACCACAAATAGTAATATTGAATATGTCTCAACTGCGCCAAATATACAGACAGTTATCTACCTACATGTGACGTCATGATTAGCCCGACCAATCAGAAGCAAATGTTTTCAGTCACAAATAATTAATTTCTGAGCTAACTAGGCATTTTCTTTTTTTAATTTAGAGAAATTCTCAGCTTTCTTATTTTACCAAAACATGCAGGGTATGGAGATAGGTCCCAACCACATTGGGTCGTTTTGAAAACGAACATGGTGATTTGGATGTCGGCGCCAGTCTTCGTGAAGGATTTGGTGCCAGATAATACGTACAAAATACAAAATACGACTGAATGGTTTTGATGCAAGCTGTCTGCTCTCAGGGAGAAGCAAATGTGGCCGTGGAGCTCGTCGAACCTAAATTCAACGCAGAAACTGCAGGGGATTTCCCTACAAAGGCTTGAAAGCAGGTCACCTTTTATCAGCCCCCCGCCCCCGGCAGCTGACGGAGCGACACAAATCGGTATCGGTAAATATTTTTGGAGCTACAGCAAAGGCCTTGGTTTCCAACATTCCGAATTCCTTACCAAAGCACGTACCTTTGCCTAGTGTACACATAGGCATCAAAGCCTTATATTTTTGACTGGTTCTTATATGCTTTACTGGCATGGAAAATGTGTCAACGAACTTTTGAGACACCCTGTACAATATAAGAAAATATGAAGCCAAATGTGAAGCTAAATAGAATCCTGAATCACAAAATGCAATAATACATTTTATTCAAACGCCGTTGTCGCATGGCCTTGTGAGTGTAGGCCAGGGCAGGGTTTATGGAATAATCTATTGGTGTGGTATGATCCACTTTTCAAATGTATGAACACATCGCAAAACACATACCTAACGTCACCTTTTTTAAATACTGGCAAAATATGTGACCAAAGTTTCATTAATCTGCGTCACCTGCAACTATGTTAGGCTCAAAACTTCATTCACCCTACGTACTAACCCTGGCACTGTAATCAATGAATGAGGACTTTACTCCACAATAAATCGTTCGACCCAAACGATTTCTTGTGAATAAAGTCCTCATTCCCTTATTGCCTTAATATACTCCACATCGTGTTCATAACAGAACCCTGGCACTTGTAGACAGGGATCTGCAAACTCCCAAAAGAACCTTGGCCTCTGACCTCTATAGAGACCATCACAGGCCTGAATGGCGGTCCGACGTACACCATGCGCTACCACTACCAGACTTTTTAGTTTTTGTGGATAGAAACGTGCCAACCTAGAACGTTATGTTTGTGCCATGGACTACGGCAGGTATCAAGGTCACATACAGGGTCAGGTCAAGTCCATTGATCGTTGCCCTCCTGGGCTGACTTTTTAATTACATATTTTTGGTTAGTTTTAGGAGCTAAATATTAATGTGAAAGTTTGAATGTGTTGTCGTCAGTAATACAGAAACACTGCCCCATTGATCATTACTTATTGAACAACCTAATTACGGAGCGAGCGAAGGCAGCGGAGTCTTTCCCATAAAACGGAAAAATCTCAGTATGAGCGGCCCGGCCCGGCCCGGCCTGTAACGTTTTTGAGAACCTTATAACTTAGCAGCCGCCGCGCTGGGCCGATTTTCTTGCGGTATTTTTGTAGGGTAGCTTGATTCCTTCTACCAAGTATTATACTATTTTTGATGCATGTGGGTGGCCCCTTGTGTACGTGCCACATGCAAAACGAAGAGGTGTCAGTTTTGTAACATTTGCAATATCTCGGTAGGTACAGGGCCGATTGCGCTAAAACTTTGCATGTAGGTAAGCACCCACTAGGCAATGCAGTTCCATGTCCCACAGTAGTAGGGGTGTTGCTACACGTGCGCACGTGCACGGGTCGCTTCCAGATCTTGAGAACGGCTGGACCGATTGCGCTCAAATTTGGTAACTGGTTAGGGACCGGTTAGCAGGGTGCCGTGCAAGTGTCAGTTGGGACCCATTTTGCACGTGCGCACGTGCAGGTTCCGCTTCCACATCTCGAGAACGGCTGGGCCGATTTCGTTTTAATTTGGCACATTGCTAGAGACCGGTTAGCCCGCGCCGGGCGGCGGGGGTGTCTGAACACCCCCCTTCCAACTCGGCTCCTGGGCCACGTAGCGACACGCGGTAAGCGGCAATCGAAAGAACGTCAAAAATAAGGACGAAAACACTTCGGTCATTTTTTGGGTCAGGTCAAAGGTCAGGTCACCAGAGGTCACCAAAGGTAAAATGTTGACTATTTCAACATTTTGGAAACTGCCAACGGCTATCTCGGGAACCGATAGAGCTACAGCGCCGCAGAAAAGCGCATTCGATAGCCCTTTTACAGACCTTTCTGAGTGATGTTCTCGGATTTGACCTCAGGTCAACGGTTTAGCCTCCAGAGGGCAAAAACTCCAAAAATAGCCGTTTTTACGAAAAACGTTTTTTCGGCAATAACTTTTGACTCAAAAGAGCTATGACATTACTTTTGCCAGCATCGTGTTCCTCTCGTCGTGACGCGTCGAGTGAACTATAATGTGACCTTGAAAGGTCAACTTGAAAATTTGACCTCAGGTCAAGGTCATGACCTGACCGGAAAAGGTCATGTTGCATATCAGTCGATCCGCAACGTCAAGCCGAACACATCTAAGGCGTTTTCAGCACTCTAGCACGCCTCTATCAGAAGTTATCATCGAAAAACTGTTAGATTCTGTTCGTGACCTGAGATGACCTCGGGGACACAACGAGGGGTCACAGTTGCCATTTTCTGGTTCAGTGTGTCTATTTTACCTACTTCTCGATGTTTGAGAGTGTCTAGAATAGCGTTCGTGCAAAACAGACGCTTTTCAATTTTCTCCCATTGACTTTTAATGGAGAGGCCGCAAAATTGACCTGACCTTAGGTCACCGATATCAAAATTCCGAGATACACATTTTATAGATAGTGTTGCTTTAATCAATCGCTGAAAGTTTCAAGGCAATTGTTCAGTCGGTGTAGCTATGACGAGCATTCTTATTTTTTCCGAGGTGAGGTCACTTGGCGTGACCTGGTGACCTGACCTAAGGTGACCTGGGTCTGAAATTTTCACAACATGTGCGGAAAAGATGCACGAACAGGTGTGCCAAAAACGGCGGCGCGGAGCGCCGCCGTTTTTTAGATATCCGCGAAAAACCGCAAGGAGGTGTTCAAACACCCCCGGCCCGGCGCGGGTTAATAGGGTGCCGTGCACAAGTCAGTTGGAGGTAACCCCTCACAATTTCGCACGTGCAAGGCTCTTCCTCTCGCTCGCAAGATTACTTCTCGCTCGCACCGTTTGTCGCCCTTTAACCTGCGCATGACTGGGGTATTTTCCATGACGCGAGTGACTGAGGGGGGGGGGGGGGGCTCTCCAGAGCCCCCCTCCTATCTCCGAAACTACTGGGCCGATCGTGAAAATTCAAACGGCGTCTGATAGCACTGGAAAAACTGTCGAGCGGAACCTATTTTCATTGACCTTGAGGTCACCGATGACGTCACAGGTCAGGTCAAAGTAAAAATTATCGACAATTTTGCTAGTTCAAAAATTAGGCTCTGACCGCCGGTCCGCCGGTCCGATCAGGCTCATTTTTGGTTTGCGCACTCCTTGACGGATGCCTTAGATACCCTGAGGGTACCGAACTTTTACTTCGAATTTTTAAGGTCAAGGTCAGGTCATCCTAGGTCACGAAAATTGTATATCATGTATCGGTCACGTGACGCATGTTTTATGGTCCATTTTACTCGTAGATTTCGAAAATAGTGTCGTCTGTGTCATTTGAGGTCATTGTCAGCTGAATTTACCAGAGGTCAGGTCACTTTCAGGGAAATTTTTCAACAAAAAAGGTGCCTTTCAGATGCAGTTTGAGCTCAGGAACACGATGGTGCCATTTATATTGCTGTACGATGTCAAAAACGTACTGAACAAATGAATTTGAAAAAAATATAAAATTGTAAAATTTTGACAATAATGCGAATAACTTGGCTATTTTTGAAGACATCGGGATAAACCTCGCAAAGGTAGTTCATCAGTGTGTATTCTATCACATATATTCTGGTTTTTGCAAAAAGTCATAAACTTTTTGAAAAAATCAAAAAATATATTTTTTGTAATTGGAAATACATATTTTTCAAAAGTTTCACAATTTCGAAAATTCGAGATAGCAGTTTACTAGCTACGTGTATTTGTAGTCCACTCACGCAAAGAAAATGGATCTAGCTTTAAAACTGGGCTCTTGAGAGCGTTTGCTGTAATTCAGTATTTTGCATGAAAATCGGCCGACATGACGTCACTCTGACGTCATTTCCGGCTAAACTATGGTAGCTAGAAAGTTGAAATTTTAACACAAGGTGTCAAATCGATGCCTCTGAGGGTACCGCAAGTTTCGTGTTGATCCGTCAAACGGTTTAGAAAATATTGCTGAAAAACGGGAGGAGGGGTCTGTAGAGCCCCCCCCCCCCCCCCCAGTCATGCGCGGGTTAAGGCGTTTTACTGGTAATAAATTTTACGTAACTGAATCGACCTCACCCGACCCATGTTACAAATACAGGGCCCGGCAAAATTTTTGTCCTGTACCTATGACAACAATTACCCGGTTCCCAATCTGAGGCATAACGGGGGTTTTGACATGAGGTCAAGGTTAGATCAGGTCTGACCAGGTGAAAACGCTTAAACTGCGCATACAGGCTGCACCCCTGTATCGCACGGTCCTTGGCCCCAAGACTGAAGTCGTGAACGGATCTCGGGCCATGGATCTCCGACTACGGCCAGTTTCACACAGATAGTGGACCCGAACGGCAGCTTCGCAGAATGAGTCAGAAATTTCTGCCTCGAGGAGCTGAACCAGACATTCGTTATCCTCCAGGCCGAACTGACACGGCATGCCATTGCTGATCAGTTAGGACATCTGCCTGCATAGTCCGGCGATGGTGGGATAAGCTGGCAGTGACGCTGACCGTCCCAGTTCGGGCGTTCGCCCAGCATTTCGACCATGACAGAAATCGCATTTAAAAAGGCGGTCGGGAAGAAGAGCCTCGAATTTAAGGTCTTAAGTCAACCGGGGACCTCTGAGGTCAGGTGAAGTGCTCCAAAGTTGCAATGAAAAATGGTTGCAACGTCCCAATTTTGGTATCATTGTGTTCGTCATGCTTAGACCGCCGTATCAGATACTTTTTGTTTAGTTGGGGTCAACTAAGATTGCTCACCTTCGGTCAAGGGCAGGTCGAACCCACTTAGGTCACCAAATTGGTCGATTTACGCCCTAATGAATATCTTTCGATTCGGCAAATATTTCCGGAGCCAAAATTACAGTTCCCTTATTTCTCCATTGACTTATAACGTTGAGGTTACGTGATCGACCTGATCTCAGTTGACCTTTAAGGACAATACAAGAATTATACAGGTTTTGAGGCCTAAGATACGTACTAAATCCTGTAAGATTTATTTCCTTGTAAATGATCCTCTTTGTATTATAGGAGGCTTGCAAAGCTGCGGCATTTTAAGACCTTGCAAAGTCTAACTTATGTCGGTCAGTGACCTGGTCTGGCCTGAAAATAGGGCTTTGTGTCATAAGATCTGACTTAATCAAAGGTCGGCAGTGCCAACTTTTATCTCGCTATCGGCAGCGCGTTAAAAAAATCTAGATAAAGACCATCGCCCCCCCCCCCCCCCCCCGGAACGGCACCCGTCCCTTCTCTCGGCAGAGCGTCCTTTCCCTTTTTGTAAGTCCTAGCATAATTACGAATATTATATCACAGGTTGTGAAGGTAATACATCCGTTCCGCTATACGCACTATCCACCATCCCGTTCTGTGCTCGCCTTCTGCTCCACACACATCAGCCGAGCTACAAGTCAGTCGGGCAGCGCTATCCTCCCCTCCCTTCCTGGCTTCACAGCTCTAAAACCCAGAGCCGAGACTTCCCGAGCGCGACCTCTGACCCCACGCGGTCCGAAGGGTCAGCCGGTGCCTGAGGGCGCGCCGCGCGCCGGCCACCCGGATAGCCTCTGCTGAGTCTCCCTTTCATGCTCCGTTTACTACGCGCTCGATTCATTCATGATTCTGTGTTTCCGCGTCCCTCTCGCTAGGTGACACCACGGATGTCATAGGCGATCCCAGGAAGACTGCGGCCAGAATGCCCCAAACGGCAGAAAATGAGGTTTTTGCTAAATATCTCAGAAAGTATTTGGCTTACGACGATGCAATTTCACAGTGTCGTGGCAAATGTGCATACGCATAAATCGGATTAATACTTATGCATTTGCACTTGATATAAGACCAGATATAGCCTAAAAAGCAAAACCAACCACTGTTTTACTGGAGAGCCGTACCTATAGACCGCCACCTTATCGTTCTGCAGCTATCGTTGTTTATCGGGCATACACATTAACAGGCAGGATTGGACACCTTGAGATGCAATATCCAGTAAGTGGTAGGTGTTTACTGTTTGCAACTGCCTCCCAGTAGCTCCACCCTCACCTGGCCTGTGTCCTGTGTCCTCTGGCGCCTCGACTGGTATCACGGTTGGAGGTCTGAGTCACGACGTGGCACTACAACTTCTCGTTAGCACTTAAGTTCTTGTTTGCACGCAGAGAAATTTGTATACACTCCGCCAGGCTCAAGCGCTCTCGCTGGACTGTCCTCGCTGTCCCCACACAGAGAAGATCCACAGGCCATTTCTTCCCCCGCTCCCCCTCCCCCTCTTTAGCGTCAGTTCGTCAAAACAACACCTGGGCCCCCCGTCTCTCTCTCTCTACCTACTTCTTCCCTCTCTCCCTCCCTTTCATCCCGAGCCGCCGCGCGCGTTCGCCGCGCGCCGCGTCGTCCCCTAGAGCGATAAGATGCCTTATCAGTATCCCAGTGTTCTAAAATTGGATTTTGGTTGGGTGTGCCGATGAAGAAAAAAAAATCATAGGATGAGAAAAAGGAAATAAATAACCGAAGTATATTTGCAAAATGGTGTAATGCCAACTTGTATGCCAACTGATCAACCAGGATTTCATGTCAGAATCTTGACAGGGTGTGAAACAAAAGGATGTGGGTGCATCAACTGTCAAGTGACATGTAAACTGGCTGTTGGAAATACATACATGAAACTTTTTTCAGAGATGAAGTAAATTCGGTCATTCATTAGGGATGAAAGAATTTTCCCCATTAGGTGTGATTTGCCACCAAAAAGTCTGAAAAATGGAACACTGCAGTATCCCCTCCCCTATTATCTCTACCGCCTGTCCCGAGCCGCCACGCTAACTCAGGGTGTCTGCGTTGTTCCCTTACCGCTTATTAGACACCCTATCACTGAGTAAGACATAGGCATTATCACATTTATACGCAAAAACAATCTTTGGTGGGTTTCAGCCTAGCAGGAAAGACCAACATATTACATACTTCGCCATAGCCTTGACTTCGCCTATCTACATATATTATCCTTGATCGTAGCCAAGGCTATGTATCGCAGCAGACAAAAGCCCCCGGTCCCATAAAAATTCAAATATGATCCCAAATAATTGCAGGTTCTCATTTTATTATACCTATATAGCGATCACACAGTATTTTCTTAGCCTTATTGCATACTTTGTGACGTAATTTATAAGAAAATATTGCAGGAAATAATTCCTGTTTCATTTGCTAAAGCTCTTGATCATTTAGACGAAAAACGCATTCTAGCAAAACAATGAAGGGGGAGGGGTAGAGGGACGGAACCTTTATGATAACCAATAAGGACGGAATCGTTTAATTCATTGAGTTCTTTTTTTCCTGCCGTCCCTCCGTCCTTTTTCTTTATAAGAATGGCTTCAAAGAACGAAGCCAGATTGACGCTACCCCCACCCAAAAGGACGCGTTTCCCAGGGACGGATCCAGGGGGGGCCGCTGGGGGCCGATGCCCCTAGCCTATCGAAAAATGCCGCCCCTCCGCCGCCTTCGGCGGCGGAGGGCGGCTTTTTTCGATGCGTGATGAAGTGCATTTTACGGAAATGACCAGTTCTTTGCAGTTCATTTCATAATAATCTCTGATAGTAAGTACCTGAATTTATATTTATCCCTCAGAGTATTTCGCTTCTCTTCCTGAAGTCAGAGTGCCGCCCCTTAATTCAAAGTACCGCTACTTAAAGTCATATTGCTACCCTTTGAAGTAGTAGTGCCGCTCTCGGAAGTCGAAATGCCGCCCTCGGAAGTCGTAGTGCCGCCCTCTGAAGTCATAGTGCCGCCCTCCGAAGTCTTCATGAAGCTCCTTGAAGTCATTGCGCCGCCCTCTGAAGTCATAGCGCCGCTCTCTGAAGTCATAGTGCCACCCTCTGAAGTCATAGTGCCGCCCTCTGAAGTCATAGTGCCGCCCTCTGAAGTCATAGTGCCGCCTTCTGAAGCACAGTGCCGCCCTCTGAAGCACAGTGCCGCCCTCTAAAGTCATAGTGCCGCCCTCTGAAGTCATAGTGCCGCCCTCCGCAGTCTTCGTGAAGCTCCTTGAAGTCATTGCGCCGCCCTCTGAAGTCATAGCGCCGCCCTCTGAAGTCATAGTGCCGCCCTCTGAAGTCATAGTGCCGCCTCTGAAGTCATAGTGCCACCTCTGAAGTCATAGTGCCGCCCTCCGGTTGTTCCGAAGTGACGAGATTTTTTCCCACCCAGTCGAAGTAAATAAGGTGATTTAAATATTATCCAGCATAAAATTAGTTGTTGAACCCGGTGTCAGTCAAATTTGCTGTTTCACTTTCTCATTTTGGCGCAGGGCCTCCTCTAAGGATTTTTCACTGGGTGGGCAAAATTTTTCGCCGCTCCCCTGCCCAAGGGCAGATCCAGTCACTTGTTTTGGGGTGCAACCATTTTCACCTGCGACTGGGGGGGGGGGCGGGTTAAGGCCTATGTCACTTTCACAGTCAACCAACTGTGCCATTTATAGTTTAACGTTTGTTGTGTGTGATATGGTATTTCGTGTGTATTTCACCTTATAGGTATGCCTATTGTTTACATTAGTGATATCAATAACGGAAAATCAGGATACCGATACCAAACCAAATGCCAACCAAAACCATGAAAAATACCGAAACCAAACCAACTTGGGAACATGAGGGAAATACCAACTTTTTACCGAATTCGTATCCTCTTATACATTAGCCGGATTCGTAATACCAACAAAATACCAACAACATTAGGATCAAAATACCAAATACCAAGTTGGTATCAGTTTGGTATCGGTATACCAAAAAGTTGGTGTCCGATTGACATCTCTAGTCTACATACATTTAAAATTTTAAGAAGACTGCAAAAGTGCAGAGTTAAACTTACTATGATCGCTCCTTGAACCAGAAATCGAATAGGTAGGTGATGCTCGCTGCCTCTTTTTAGGAGGCATGGTCAGCTTACTCTTGGCGCGTCCTCTTGATCTAAATACGGCTTTTATTGACCTTAATCTACTTGTAATACATCCTTGGCCTTGTAGCGCGCTACCCTGCTGGTCCATGCCGGTCTTTGAGGGTCCCACACTGACCTCTGAGGCCCCATGCTGGCCTGTAAAGGCCCATATTAGCCTCTGAGGGCCCCGCACTGGATTCTGAAGACCCGATGCCGGCCTTTAACCATCCCCTGTATTGGTGTTTTTCCAGCCGCGAACGTAGGTACTCGTATAGGGGGGGGGGGCGTTGGACCTCCCTTGCCGTTTCGCCCCTGATCGAGCTAGAGCTTCGCGGAAAAAAAAAAACAAGCGTGCTGCCCGTGACGAGAGGAAGCCGATGATACCCAATTTTAACCCTCGCTGGCACAGGCCATTGCGTCCTTCGGCGGCACGATCCCCCTTCCCTCGCGTTTGGCCCCTGATCAAGCTAGAGCTTCACGGAAAAAACGAGCGTGTTGCCCGTTACGAGAGGAAGCCGATGATACCCAATTTTAAGGTCCTAGGTTTGTTTGTTTGTTTGTTTATTCAGTATATTGCCAACGGGATAAGGCCTCCCACTAAAAGGCAAAGTCATCCGTATAAAACAATAAATACAAGTCGTAAACAGGATATTACACCACACGCATGATCACACTTTTCATCACCACGGACCTACTGTCATGAAAAAGGTCAACATGGGGACATCGAGCTATAAAATCATTGGCAAGTCGGGGCAGTCGGCAAAACATCCCGTTCTTGACTGAATTTACCCTGGCGACAGGTTCGAAGAAGCTGGCCCGGTAGCGAGTAGTTCTTGATGGCACACGAATGGAAAAACAACTTAAAAGGTACATGGAGTCACATCTGCTTTTAATAATACTATATAACAGAGTAATGTCATGCTGTAGCCTGCGAGATGTGAGTGATGGCAGCTTAAACAGCGCTAGCAGTCCGTCATATGAGAGGTCAGATGACATCCTTCTGTTCGCAGTGCGGTCTACTTTTTCTAAAACTGTTCCATCGACGGTGTATACATATCGCACAGGGTTTCGTTTAAGCGTGACCGACATGGTTTTGCACTTTGATGCATTAAGAGACAGTTTCCATGTTTCGGCCCAATCTGAGATACGGTTCAGGTCATCCTGGAGAAGGATGCAGTCGTTGTGCGACCGCACATGTCTAGGTCATCGGGTGACCTTCCAGGTCAGGTCAATGACCCGAAAACCGGGAAAATCGGGACCTGTTAGAAAGTCGTAAAGTGTGGCTGTTATGTGGTTTTCCGGGGTGCTGATCACGAATATCGTGTTAGTTTTGATCAGAGATGTGATGTCTTTAAGCATTTAGACCAGGTCGGGTCAGGTCAGGTCAGGTCAACCGGTAGGGGTTGTGACGTGTATTCGTAATACGTGTCAACCGCCTCTGACAGCTTCGTAACATGTTACGAAGGCACCAAAACTACTTCGTAAATGTTCAAATGGTTGCTAAATTCGAATTCAGCTAAAAAACTAGCCTAGAACATGAAAAACTCGAAAAAGTGAACCGAGGTCACCCGAGGTCACCAAAGGTCAGTGACGTGACCTGACCTTCAGGTGACCTTGACACCCACCCTTATGATGGGAGCAACATCAAATCACATGTTTGAACGTTTGAAATCACGAAAAGCTTGCAAACGCGAGCCGACATACGCCGAATCGCGATTTCGGCCAAACATGGTCACGGAAAAGAGGTCACAGGTCGCGAGTTATTCGCAAAAAATCGAGGTGGGTCCTTTCGACTCCCCCCTATACTGGCGAGGGTTACCCCCGACTTGCTGGGGGGGGCGTTCAACGCCCCCACTTTTTTCGCTGGACCATAGCAAAAAAAAAAACGGCGCGCCGCAGGCGCGCCAAATTTTGGGTACCTGTAGGGAATTGATTGACGTTTATTGTGACAAAATTTCAAAAAAATCGTCTGGAAAATTTTTGAGATATCGAGGTTTCAGTGAGGTCATGATTTCTTGGTTTTCGACCAAAAACTTTATGGGTGGAGACTTCCACTGGCGTCCAACTGGCGTCTAACTGAGCAGACGTCCAAGTTGGCGTCTAACTTGGCGTCTAACTGTTGGACGGAGACTTCCAAGCCAGACGCGTCTAAATTTAGCTGTCGCCAGATAGACACAGCCGCCGTTCAGCTAGACGCGTCTATGACTTAGACGCGTCTAGCTAGACGCGAAATGGAAGTCTCCACCCTATGTGTTCAAAAAATCATAAAAAATCACAGAATAGACATACAGACATGCCGCCATTAGACTGACAATACCATGAACAATCAAATGGCTATCTTCGATTATTGATTATCGTTCCTCATTTTCCAAAATCTTGAACTGAATCTTGGCAATTTCTCATGACTACTTCACGACCATGATACATGCATTTCTTAAATTGAACTTTTTGAGCCAAACACGTACACATATGATAAAATGAATGTCACCATCGTGTTCTACGCCCCAAATTACCCATAAAACATGTGTCACAGGCTGCGAATATCAGTTTTGATTTTCGGGGATATGTGCCTACCCGGTTGACCTGACCTTGACCCTGACCTATGCTTGACTGACCCCTACATGGAGCTGTCACTCTTGTAGGCCTTATATGATGGATTGTGCACCGTTTTGACAGAGTTTATGACGAGAGGCGCCCATTGTGAAGTCCCGAAGTCCATGCTACTGAAAGTCTGATTTCAGGTGTTTGACGTGACCTTGACCCGACCTCTGACCTCAAAATTCAACTTAAAAGTACTCATCTGAAGCGTCTCGTCGCGTTCTTTCGTTTGCCGCCTCGTTCGTTTCGCTGCGCATATTGGTTCTCGAGTTATCGGCTGAGGGCGTTTAACGCCCCCCCCCCCCCCCCCAGCAAACGGTGGGTGGCGAAATACCCCAGCAACTGCCGGGTTAAGGACCTGCATCGGCTCTGAGGGCTCAACTTGGCCTTTTCTGGACTCTGGGGTCCAACACCAGCCCAAGCCTGTCTTTTAGGGTGGATGGGACCCTGAGGGTCCCATCCTTGCCTCAAGGACCCGCATTAGCCTTTGAGAGCCTCAAAGGCTAAAGCCGGCCTCTGATGGCCTCAAACTGCCATTTTCAGGCCCTGTACTGGTCTCTGAGGGCCTTAAACTGGCCTCTGAGGGCACAAACCGACCTTTAAAGGTCCCACACCGGTTTCTGATGGCCCATTTTCTGCCTCTGAGATCCAAGACTGACCCTTTTGTGCCTCTGAGGGCCCCGTACTGGCTTCTGAAGGATCGATGCCGGTTTCTGAGGACCAATGTCAGTCTTATAAGGGCCTCACACTGACATTTGAGGCCCACATTAACCTCTGATGGCTCCAAATTGAGGCCCTATTTAGTCCCCAATCAGCCTATAAGGTCTCTGATGGCCCTATTTTGTTGTGTGGCTGGGGACCCATGGCTTACACCCTTAGGCGTCACGCACTGGCCTCTGAGAGCCCACATCGGCCTCTGGGGTTCCATACGGGCCTTTGAGGCCGCTATGGCCATGGGCCCCTTAAGCTAGCACCGCCCCCCCCCCCCCTCCGAGAGTTGGCAAAGTTGCCAAGTTGCCCCCACCCCCAAACGCCAAGTCTGCTACCGCCCCTGCATTCAGATGCATCCATTGTAAAAAAAATAACCTGCACTGCAGTGATTGGGGGCTGGGGCACTGGCTGCTAGCAAGTTTTTTTTCCGGGAAACGGAAGTGGTAGTTCCTACCGGACGTCTGACCGGACCTTTATTTTTGCATTTGCTTCTGGGTGGGCAAATCGACGCCACTGGGTGGGCAATTGTGGTGACTGGGTAGGCATTTGCCCACCCAGTGGGTATGTTAGAGGAGGCCTTGTTTTGGCGCCAGTGTTTACACGGCCAATAGCCGTTCGTCTAATTACCGAAGGTTGTTTCTTCATTAGACAAACACTATTCTTTAGAATTGTGTTTTTTCTATTGAAAAACAAACTAAGGGTGGTTCCTTTTCGGGATATATAGTAGGGCAGGTCATCAAGTGGCGTATTGATATGTTGGGAAGGGGAGGAGGCCAAACATGGGAATTAAGAAGGGGTCCTATCTTAACTTTAGGGGCCCCAGTGGTAACCTACTTTACCCGAGCCCGGGTGCGGTCCTAGCCAACTTTGCCATTTTTCCCCTCGCATCCGGGCGCATAGCTCGTGAACCGTAAGTGTTACAGCGTCACGGAACAATGCATTTGATAGATCCTTGGAAGCTCCCTCTGCGTTGTCCTTAGATTCGAGCTCAGTTCAACAATTTGTCCCACACTGAGAGCAAAAACTGTCAAAATAGACGGATCTTGCAGAAGCATTTGTTCCATTTCTTTACGTTTATCTACTCACTCCACGTATGGTAGACACAGTTTTTACCGTAATTGTGTCTCTCGTATCGAGAGGCGTTAAAGGGACTATCCCACCTTCAAAAAAGTCCCGTTTAGGATTCGAAAATGATACCCAGGGTATTGTGACGAATTCTGCAAGTTTTTACGCGTTTTCATACTCTACTTTTTGAGATATTGCGATTTTTATATTTCATCGTGACGTCATTTAGATCGGATTTGTGACGTAATGAAGGGTTTACTTCATGCCAAGGAGGGGGGAAATTTGGCAGCAAATGTATTTGCTTTCAGATATGACGCGGCTCATACAATAACAAAAAAGTCTCTGATTAGGCATTTTGTAGTTGGCAATATGATACCTTGATGATACCTAGTCAATGTACCTAAGTCTGTTGGATAAAAACGATAGCCCGACTCGAATTATAAACAAAGTGCGATATTTCCCCGGCGCCGATTTCAACTTATTCGTAAAACAGGTCGAACGCGTGAAACGGCTGATGACGTCATCAAATGGCCGTTAATAGTTAAGAGATAGGGCCTTAGCTAAGGCCCACTTTTCAAATGAAGGGAACGAATTTCTTTAACCCCACGAAACTGAGGATATTGCGACCAGGATATATAGTGGTTTCTGAACCTGGCCGCCAACTTGGCTATCTCAACTCAGAACTAATGCAAAGGTGGGACAGTCCCTTTAAATTATCTATAGTAGGACCTATAGTCCTATGACGCATGCTCTAACCGAAAAAGGTCATGCTGTACGTAAACTGATCCGTGTTGTTGGGCTGAAGGCATTACATAATACACTCTTTTATCACTCTACTATGTCTTCTTTCTTTTAAAGCCATTGTTGAATTTTTTGGTGCCTTTGGTGACCTTTCTAGTGACTTCTACAGGCTCCTGCACAGACCGGTAGAGGCCATGCTGGTCACTGAGAGGTCACGCTGGTCATAGGTCGGTCTCTAAGAGCTTCATGTCGTCGACCTCTGAGGACCCTGCACAGGCTTCGGAGGCTCCACATCGGCCCCTGTAGATCCTATCTCCGGTCTTAGATCCTTGAGGGCTCAAAATGGTCCCCGAGAGCCCCACGTCAGCCTCAAAGAGCAGATATCTATCTGCCTAGAGTCTTGCGCTGGTTGAGGGCTGATACCCTAAGCTTTAGGAGGGTCCAACTGGGGCTATGAATTCCTCTGATGGCTCCATGTCGCCCTCCGGGGCCTCAGTCCGACCTCTAAGGCCCAATCATGCATAAGTGCTGAATTCTGGCTGTCGAGGCCTTCAATGTGGCCTCTGATGGCCCAGCGCCAGTTTATGAAGACCCCGCGCTGGCTTCTGAGGACTCAGCAGTCAGCACCAATCTCAGTTTTCAGAAGACAGAGGGCCCCACGCTGGCCTCAGAGTGTCCAACGCTGTCCACAGAGGGCCCCACACCGACCAAAGAGGGCCCAGGCCCACACTGGCCTAAGAGGGCCCAAATTGTCATCATAGGGCCCTGTATGGCCTCAGAAGGCCCTACCCCGTTGGTCTTACAAGGCCTACGTGCGGGCTTTTAACCCCCCACGCCCCCCCACACACATTTGGCCTTTTAGGGTCCCCAAAGCGGCCTCTGAGTGCCCCATGCTAGCCTCCGAGGGCTCGTCCTGGGCCTTCGAGCGCCTTACGCTGGCCTCTAAACCCCTCTGTAGAAGTAGGTGTACGAATACTTATGTTTGGGCAGAAATTTTGTATCCTAGCGTGTGCATGTTACATGCAGTGTATACGGTATATGTATGTTACGTAGTGTCATTCTGGCTTCTAAGGTCTGGTTTGCCCCCTAGTCGAAATTCATTAGCCAAGACCCTGAGATACAGTGCCGCCCTCTGAAATGAAAGGAGCTCCCTCTGAACTCGTAGCGACGTCCCTGAAGCCAGATTAAAGGGACTATCCCACCTTTAACATGGGGTTTGAGTTGAGATAGCCAAGTTTGCGGCGAGGTTCAGAAACCACTATCTATCTAGGTTGCAACCCCCGCGGCCTCTTGGTGTTGAAGAAATTCGTTCCCTTCATTTGAAAATGGGCCTTGTACAAGGCCCTATCTTCAACATGGAACGACCGTTAGTGTGACGTCACCTCGTTTAGTCATTCTGATTTAAATGGGTTTGTTCGTTGAAAAATCGCTTAAAACTTGGTCTGAACCAAGGCTCTATAGAAAGGTAGGCTGCTCCGGCCGCGAGAAGTGGCAACATGTATCAGCGCCATCTATGGGCGGGATGCGTAGACCACACTAGCGTCATCTATGGGCAGCGGGAGAACTACTGATTCGTGACGTCACAGATCACTCTGCGCCCGTCGGCTGCAATGCAACTAACGCTAAAATGCGTTTACTCCCGGTCATTCAGCTCAGCTAGCAGCTCACATTTTCACCAGACAGATCAGTGAGGAAAAATGAACCGTTAGAATTAACATAACAATCGGTACAGGTAAACGTTCCGCCTTACCTACCTCTTAGATATAGGTAAGTTTCCACCCATCTACCGGACACAATGGGTCTGTTCCAGTCTCACTTCCTAACGCATCTAAACTCCTCCAAGATTGCTTCCCTGTTCAAGTGGCAGCTCTAGCCCCTACAAAGTCAAGGAGGGCCCTGCTCCAACCTCCTCTATCTTGCTCTTGGAGTAGGTAATGCATTCGCCATAGCCCATCCGTGGCTGTTTCGCTTTCGCTATTTCAAAAGTTTATTGCAACTGGACCGTTTCTGATTCTAGATAGCATCGTAATTCACTAATGCGTACTGAATCGTGAAATGATAAATTTCATATTGTGTAATGTAGGTACCTAATACCTGAGCACTTGTAATATATAAAGCGCCTGAAACAGCGGTACAGTACAGATGCAGGGCCGTTGCCTGGCCGTGCCAGCCAACATTTTTGTTTTGTTTTTTGTTTTTATGTGCGCAGCGCTTGCATACAAACACCTTAAGAAACAGTGCTACTTAAAATACCTATCGTTAACTAGCCGCCATATTTCTTAAACCAAACCTCGCCGGACCTATTGGTTTTCTTCATACGCCCCGGCCGAGAGGGGAGGGGTTAGTTGTAAGTTGATAAGACTCGCCGTTTCGCCCCTGGTTGAGCTAGATTTTCGCGGAAAAGACAAACGTATGCGCCGTTACGAGACGCACTACGCAGCGATTAGTAGCTGATTTCAAGGCCTCAGGTTAACCGGTCACATCTGAGGTCCGGTCAAGTGGCCCAAGCTAAGTGTCAGTTTTTGGCAAACAACTTCGTCAGAAATGTTCACAGAGCCGCGATTTTGACAGCATCTTGTTTGCCTGGCTCAGGCACGTCGAATGGTATACATTTTGTTCGGTCGAGCTCAACCTAAAATGTTGACTTCGGGTGAAGGTCAGGTCAGAGCCCTTCAGGTCACCAAGTTGGTCGAAGGAGGTCATATCGCATATCATTCGATTCGACAGGTGTTCCCGAGTCCATTGGTGGGTTTCCGTACTCCGCTACGCTAGCTCAATTTGATCAAGAAACTTGACGAAAAACTTATGACCTTATCGACGTCATAAATGACCTCACACAAGGTCAGCAATACAAAAGTGAAGCATCGGATCGTGTGCATGAAGTCACGGTTCTGTGTGCTTGACATAGTTCTGGATCATTGCCGGCGCCATCCGGCGATGATCCATATTTACATATCGTATCCATATTTTCCCATCGACTTATAATGGCGAGGTCACGTCATGGTGAGGACTTGACCTCAGGTGACCCTTAGGAAAAATC
This sequence comes from Amphibalanus amphitrite, assembly GCF_019059575.1. NCBI lineage: Eukaryota > Metazoa > Arthropoda > Thecostraca > Balanomorpha > Balanidae > Amphibalanus > Amphibalanus amphitrite. Next base: position 31,646 of record NW_024882592.1, on the reverse strand, counting down.
CAAGACATACAAGCTGTAAGACCTCTCATGGATACTAGGTCCTGTAAGTTCATCTCCCTGTGAAAGCTCCTCGGCTCTTGTGCACTGTGAGAGCGCTGCGAAGTCACGACATTGTGGGGCCGTGCAGAGGTTCACTTATGACGTCATAGACCCGAAACTGACTTGACCCGAAAATGCAGTTGGTGTCAAAAGATCCGGCTTGAAGGAAAGACCAGGTAGGCCAAGTTTTGCCTCTCTATCGCCGGCGTGTTCCGAACTATCGCGAAAAACCCATGGGAGGCGGCACCCGTCTCCCCCTTCGGCCGGTGAGGGTTAGATGGACGACATTGAAAACACATAAATTAAGGCAATAACATAAAAATCCAACACATAGGCAAGAAGTTGCTTGTGTCTTCCGGACGAACATCAGTTTGATCATTGATGTATGAGGCTTGTTTTCTATTCGTGGTAACTGCGATTCGGTACCTTATTCGTTCGGCACTGGTGTTAGCTCGACGTTCAAGACGCTCTAAATCGGACAAATGCGTTAACGAATGGAAAGTTGATGTGTAGCAGCCACGAGAACGACCTCAATTGTACCAAAATAAAGAAAAAGACCTTACGTGACACTCAAAGTAGGAAAAAAACAGGTGCACAATATTCCCCTCCATTGACTACAACACTATCGGCCTTCGGGCAGAGTGATCTGTGACGTCACCCTATTAGCTCCGCCCTATTTACAGCCGTCAGCCAATCAGCGCGCCGGCCGCTGTCCAACGGCCTTGAGCCAGCCTATTGCCAGTTTTTGATAGCGGAAAAGCACGGGAGCAGACCCCCCTGGTCTGAACTTTGTTGTGGTGCCTACAGAGCTTGCTACAGAGTAAAAAGAATCAGCTTTATGACAGTAATGTGGCCTGGGGAAGGAGGTAATTTTGGGCTGTGACGTCACATATTTGAAAGTTTGTGTTTGGAATATGGGAAGCCTAAGATGTTTAATGAAAAATAAATGCCAGAACCAAGGCCATATAACCAGGTATGGTCATCAGGCTTTTTTTACCGTCCCCCTACCGGGCCCGAGTGACGTCACTGGGATGGTAACTCGCCGGCCGCCGTCCGTAGCCATTATGGAGGACGGACGTTCAAATACGTTTTCAGCGGATTTTAGTGCAGTTTTGATGTCCGATGCAAGGCAGAACGGTGTGATGTTTCCTCAGTGAAGCAAATCAGGACCAGCTGTTACTCGAACTCAAAGATTTGGCGGCATTATTGGGATCGGACCGAGCCAACGTGCGCCCCGCCGGTGATCCGGCCAGCACATCGGCGGCTTTCTCGTAGATGAAAATCGCCATAGTTTTGCGCGAGTCTTGGGAGTCAATGGATTTCTGGTGACTCTGACTCCAACCGCGACTTCCAAAAACCAACTCCGACTCCGACTCCGGGCTGAGTTATCAACTCCGACCGACTCCAACTCCGACTCCGCAGCCCTGCCAGGTCTGCGGAGCCGATGGATTTTCGGTGACCCCGACTCCGACTCGGTTTCCAAAATCGACTCCGAGTCCGGTCAGAACTGTTGACCCTGACTCCGACTCCGCAGCCCTGGTTTTGCGTCTATTTCGCCCCGTAATTAACCCTCGCCGGCACGGGGGGGTTGATGCAGCCCCCTAAGGTTTTTCGCGAATAATTCGCGTAAAAAGCGGCCGATCGCTACGAAACTTCCAGTACCCTCGCATTGATCAATTTTACACCTACCCTGAAAATTTCATGACCCTGACCCAAATGACCTTTGACCTGTGACCTCTTTTCCGAGACCATGTTTGGCCGTAATGGCGATTCGGCGTATGTCGGCTCGCATTAGCCGCGCGTTTGCAAGCTTTTCGTGGTTTCAAACGTTCAAACATGTGATTTGATGTTGCTCCCATACATAAGGGTGGGTGTCAAGGTCACCTGAAGGTCAGGTCAGGTCATTGACCTTTGGTGACCTCGGGTGACCTCGGTTCACTTTTTCGAGTTTCACATGTTTCTAGGCTAGTTTTTGGAGCTGAATCCGAATTTAGCAACCATTTGAACATTTACGAAGTAGTTTTGGTGCCTTCATAACATGTTACGAAGCTGTCAGAGGCGGTTGACACGTATTACGAATACTTGTCACAACCCCTACCGGTTGACCTGACCCGACCTGGTCTAAATGCTTAAAGACATCATCTCTGATCAAAACTAACACGATATTCGTGATCAGCACCCCGGAAAACCACACAGCAGCCACAGTCACACTTTACGACTTTCTAACAGGTCCCGATTTTCCCGGTTTTCGGGTCATTGACCTGACCTGGAAGGTCACCCGATGACCTAGCACCTTAAAATTGGGTAACATCGGCTTCCTCTCGTGACGGGCAACACGCTCGTTTTTTTTTTCGCGAAGCTCTAGCTCGATCAGGGGCCAAACGCGAGGGGGGGGGGGGTCGTACCACCCTTGTGCCGTCGAAGGACGCAAAATGGCCTGTGCCGGCGAGGGTTAAGAGAGGTTGTGTGAACTGCACAAACCGAAATTGTACCGTAACACAAGCATACACATTCCAAACTTATGACTGGAACGGACCAAATGCGTACACAATATACCAGTTTATGTCATACCATAAATCGTAGTTATAGTTAAAAACCATATTGGACAGATTGGTAGAGGACAGATAAGGCACAAGCCTAATCTCTTGCGACTTGAGTAGGTAAACTAAAATGCTCCGAACTGTCGGAAAGTTGTACAAGATGTCGCCTCTCCATACACAATGTGCCGACTGACCACGCGACAGCCAGGAACCGGGCAACATTACACGTGAAGCAGAGCGGTGGCACCTCAGCACGGGCTCCCCAAGCTCGTCAAGGCGGCGAGAAAGGTCCGGCAGGTCGGTGGCAGGTTCACCACGGCAGCGACAGGTCAGGCAGGTCGGCAGCAGATTCACCAGGGCGGTGGCAGGTGCGACAGGTCGGCAGCAGGTTTACCAGGGCGGCGACAGGTCCGGCAGGGCGACGGCAGTTTCACCAGGGCGGCAGCGTAGACGCGGCGGCAAGTCCCAGGGCGGCTCAGGCTCACCAGGGCGCGGCGGCGACAGGTCCGGCAGGTCGTCGGCAGGTCCGTCGGGGCGGCGACAGGCTCGGCAGGTCGGCCTCAGCAGTAGGCAGTCAGCAGATTCTCGGGGCAGCCCTGGTTGAGGTCGGCTGTCATCAGAAACTGCACGTCTGAGTGCCGGTGTCGGATGTCGTACAGACCACGCAGCGAGGCTTTGCTGCGCAGCACTCCCTGCTGGCAGTACAGGAGTGTCGGCAGCCCAGCGGGTGCTTTCGGGTCGCCTTCCTTAACTTCCTTTCGGAAACTGGCGCTCGCCACTCAGGGACTCGGGCGACGTCTCCAAAGCTGGGAGACAGATGCTGAAGTCGATGTGATGTGATTTTATGCCCAGAGCTCGGTGCCAGTCATTGTGCTGTTATGTGCAGGTTGCCACAGTCCTCGCTCTCCTGCACGCCGTCAAGAGGACCAGCCCCAGACCTGCAAAACACATTACCAAATTTATTAACACAATGCAACATGAAAAACATTTCACTAGGCGATGGCAAGCAACAAAAAATCAATGCCCCAAAAGTGCCTTTTTTATTGCCTTTTCTATGTGCTGACATGAAGCCTCAAAACATGTACCTATTTTATATTTATGTATTGAATGCAGGCCTGACTCAGAATTCAGGTGAAACAAGCAAATAAGACAATTTATTTCCTTAATATTTTGAATTCGAGTCTGGCATTACTGTTCCATGCACAGGTTCGTCTGCGTATAAAATCATATGAAGGAAATGCATTAGGTAAATAGTCTTAACAAATAGAAATAAGTAGTAGCACAGGTGGTATAAATGGAAACCAATATATACGGGGACGAGCTTGTTTAGTTAGCAAATGTCAATTACATAACTTTTACATAAACAAGAATGGGCTTTTCAGCAATAAGCATGTCAGAAATCCTTTTAAATTCAAAATTTTCACACAAAATTTGAAAGTATAAATACATATGATAAAATCTGGCAACAATTAATATTGAAAAGAGGTAACAATAAGCTTCAACTTTGCACGCAAGATGTGCCAAAAATTTGGTGAGGAATCTCTTGCGCTGAATTTTGAGACATGAAAGCGGAAAGCCCCTGACGCATCTCAGTGTGTGAATTTTTTACCAGTCTGGGAGGTAAGCATAGATTGATTTGTTATTTGATGCTATTTTATTTTACAAATAAGTAGTTATTTTCACAAAGTATTAATATTTATAGAAGCTAGCCTCTTCCGAAACAATTTCCGACCATTCCATCTCCTTCTCATTATCTTTTCAACAATGCTAAGGCATTTTACAACTTAATATGAGTTAATTATGCTCCCTTTGAAAGCCAAAAATGACAAAAAAGGTTAAACCGGGTTGAACTAAACGTGGCTGATCTGCCTATGATACTCATGCTTATACAGTTGAATTGAATAGGTACCTGAGCTGAACTGCTGAAGCTGGTCATTCTTCATGATCTTTGAGACAAGTGTGTGAATGCCACTTATGTGTATGCTTTTCCGATCTTCAAACACATAAAAAGTGATATTAATATCGAATAAACAATATTCAAACTCTGTATAACAATACACGTTGTTGTTCTGGGTTAGGGCGCGTAGCAGCGTATAACAATACACGCAACGGCTGGAAAACACTGCGCCGGTGCGCCAGAATTGACAGCATCGCCTGAATCTCAGCGACCAATCAGCTTTCGACCATCCCAGTGACGTCACATTGGCAGCATTTGGTAGCCATTTCCCTCCTATGGCCCGGTAAAGGGACGGACCCCCCCCCCCCCCTGGCCAGAACCGTGTTCCTGGTCATCCAATCTATAAAGTCGGGCACAATTTAACTGGTTTTAACAACATTTTAGAAGGTGGGATAGTCCCTTTAACACCTTCTTAACCCTCGCGGGCCGAGGGAGGAGGGGGGGGGGCACCCCTTACGATTTTTTTTCGTGACTGCTCCGAAGCCGTTTTCAATAGAGAGCTGAAACTTGGCCTACGTGAGCCCCCATCCAAACCAGACCTTATGACACCTGATTCATTTTCAGGTTAGTTCAGATCCATAGGTGGATAATTGTGCCGAACGGTGGGTGCTCGGGCGCAGCAAATCCGCCGCCGCCCAGCGGTGACCTTGACCTCCACAGTCTGTTGCGGCTTCAAAGCCAAGCCGGCGTGGAATTGGGAGAGCTCGTGCACCCATGCAGTTCAGCACAATTCTCCACCTATGGTCAGGTCATGGATGAGATAATAACGGATTGGTGTCTTCGCAGTTTTTGGCGACATTGAGCTCAGGCCTGCCATCTAGCGGGAGAATTGTCGTAAGTTAGGAGCAAGCCGAGTGAACGCCGCTGATTAGCATTGTTACACACGGGAGTGTGGTGTAGTAGCAGGCTTGTTGTGCAATTTTTCAAAAGGTTATGTCTTTATATGTCAGTAAAACGAAGAAATTAATAGATTTGTGTGCAGGGTCAGTAATAAGATAAGCAGTTCCATGTTACTTCCTCATTAAATCGTGAAACAGGGAGTTATTGGAGACTTCGCCAGCACGTGTCGTTTTCGCTATTTTTCACATGAGTCTTTACTTGGCATAAATCAAACAATTGTCCGATCAAAGAACAAAACGAACGTAAGTTCTATCTATAAGTCTAATGAAAAACTTAAACGGAATTGCTAACGTCATTGCCGCTCAATATGTCATTCAAGACGCTCTATGAAAAGGACCCAACCGGTGGTGCGTAGTCGATGAAATTTCAGTAACTTTGGCTCCAACTCCGATTCCGGTATCCAAATATCGACTCCGACTCCTCCGGGCAGAACTGTCAATTCACACAGACTCCGACTCTGACTCCGACTATGCAGCCCTGGTAAGTCTGTGGAGTGATGACTTTTCGGTGACGTTCGACTCATACTCGGGCTACAGCTTTTAAAAATCAACCGACTCCGAGTCGGAACAGAACCGCTGGCTCTGACTACAACTTCGCAGCCCTGGCCTAATATAGCCGCCTAAAACAACTTGCATGTGTGATCTTCTTCGTACATTGTTAATGTTATTTTAAACAGGGGGTGGAAAAGGGAGACGAAGCCTTCGCAACCAAGGATCTCCTGTTGCGAATCAATCAGCTGCTGGAAAAGAAAGGCATTAACACCACGCATCTCATTTCATCGTTTTCCTAACAGCTCTGCACCAATGTAAGCACTGATCAATGCAGTGCGAGCATCGATGTGACATTTGTGTACCAAGTTTGAGTGTTATCCGCCCAGCCGTTCTTGAGATATGGAAGCGGCACCCCGCACGTGCGCACGTGCAGTACACTGTAAAAAATGTCACGAGCCAATTCTATGACAAGGAGTGGGTTACACGGTCGTCCATTGTACCTTGCTGTTATATATAGGGACATTATCAGCCTGAGAGTTGTTAGTTAAAGAGTGGCCTCGTGAAACAATTGGTTACAAACGGTAACCTAATAACTTAAATGCTTCCCTAACACCCCTTCCTGCTTATCAACAGATTTCGCGCTGTGTCGGAAAACTACGCATAGTCTCATAATTAAATCCGCCAGAAGCTTGTTGCATGCTAGTTACATGCGTGTTTCATTATCGTGTCATATGATTATTATGTCGGCTAATGAGGCACCGCCCTGCACGTGCTTTAAATATAATCCTGCGCACACGCCACCTAGTCGGAAACTCATCATCGGACTAGTCCTGGTAGGGTTTTCGTGTTGCCGAATGAGGCGAAACGACTTTGATTCGGTAGTGCCTCATAAATCCCTGCTACGGTGAGCAGCGACGAGTCTGAGACTGCTTCTAAAACGCGTCCTTCACTTCCGGCGGGGCCGTCATTTCCGGCCGCCATTGTTCAGTTCTGCGGCTGCCGGCGGTTGGTGCGGTTGTGTTGTGGCACGGTGCGTTGTGAAGTTCTCGGACTGGGATATTTCGAAGGTACGTTATATTGTATGATATTTACGTAGCAATGGGCGACATTTTATTTATTTTGTAATATTCTGAACACATGTTGCGTCATATAATTCACCACTTGACCGTTGTGGGCCACTGTTTTGTTTGAATTCCGACGAAGACGGACTTTCTTTCAGTTGCTGTCTAGTTTTTTTTTTCCAAATGTGTAAGCTACACATATTGCCTCACATTGATTTATCTTATACAAAAGTCAGTTGATGTAGATAATAAAGCCATCCTCACTGATATTTTAAAATCAGCAGTTAATTTTCTTTTCTGTTTGCAGAGCTGCTTAAAGTTGTGGGAGACTGAGGCATGAAGGTATACCGGAAGCCAGCGATATTTCTGTTGGTAAGCCTCGCCCAGAAAAAAATACTTGCTTGAATCTGCAAAGTATGGCAAATATTTGATGGACTGCACAGTGCACAATGTACCTGACATGGCAGGATCAACTTGCTCACTCGCCTGTTGTAAGTGCCGTTGCGTCAGAGCCCGTGGAAGTGCCCGATCGTGTCTCATGCAACCGTATTATTTTGTGAATGTTATTGGTGGTGACTCGAATCAGCTTTTGCACCACTCCACTATGATATTGTAATATGTTTATATTTAGATATTTCGTATCGTATGCTAATAAGTAATAAACGTTATTTTTGTGTATGTTTTTTTTGTAACGTGGCTGGCACGCTGTCGTGGCTGTCGTTGGCCGGGTCGTCCACCAGTCGGAGGGGCGGCTGGGGAGAAGGAGGGGGGGGGGGGTGACGCAATTGAGCTAGTATTACTACTGGGCAGCAATAGCAGGCGCTAGCTGGTTGGGTTACCAGGCGAGTCCTGCTAAGGAGCCTAATCGGCGTACCGATCTGCTGGTTTTGTCCTCGTTTTCAAACGAGGTACCGAATAACGAAACGAGGGGCTGACACGGGGGTGCTCGGTTTATGAGGCGTGGGCTTGTCATTTACTAACGAAACAAGCTTGTACCCTCTTACTAGCTAAATATGAGGCGATTTTTACACGTCACTGCATGCTCATTTTTGCGCCAGCGGTTTTCCTACAAGGGGCTTGTAAGATTTTTTTTACAGTGTAGCACCCCCATACACTGTAAAAAAAAACTTACAAGCCCCTCGTAGAGGAATTCACTGTAAAAAAATGTCACGAGCCAATTCTATGACAAGGAGTGGGTTACACGGTAGTCCATTGTACCTTGCTGTTATATATAGGGACATTATCAGCCTGAGGGTTGTTAGTTAAAGAGTGGCCTCGTGAAACAATTGGTTACAAACGGTAACCTAATAACTTAAATGCTTCCCTAACACCCCTTCCTGCTTATCAACAGATTTCGCGCTGTGTCGGAAAACTACGCATAGTCTCATAATTAAATCCGCCAGAAGCTTGTTGCATGCTAGTTACATGCGTGTTTCATTATCGTGTCATATTATTATTATGTCGGCTAATGAGGCACCGCCCTGCACGTGCTTTAAATAGGCCCGGGCAGCGCTTGTCGAACAGCTCTGCGGATCCGAAGGTTGGGACTTTAATTGTGAAAAAACGCCCGCCCGCCCGCCGCCAAACGCAAACACCGCAAAACGCGCAAAACGCACGCCTAAAACTTCAACGCAAACTTCGCAAAAAAAACAATCGCCCGCCCGCCAAAAACCGCAGAAAAAACGCAAAAACGCCTCAAAAACGCCCGTCCGCCGCAAAACGCAAACAACGCAAACACCGCCGCCACGAAAACGCCCGCATCGCCCGCCGCAAACGGCGAAACGCCGCAAAAAACGGCCGCCCGCCGCAAACCGCAACAACGCAAATAACGCCCGGCCGCCGGCAACCGCAAAACCCCGCAAAAAAACGGCCGCCCGCCGCAAACCACAAAAAACGCCGCAAAAAACGGCCGCCCGCCGCAAACCGCAAAACACCGCAAAAACGGCCGCCCGCCGCAAAACGCAAAACGCCGCAAAAAAAACGGCCGCCAACCGCAAACCGCCGCTAAAACGGCCGTCCGCCGCCAAACGCAAACACCGCAAAAACACCCGCATCGCCCGCCCGCCCGCCGCCAAACACAAAAACCGCAAAAAACGCAAACACCGCCGCAAAAAAACGCCCGCAACGCCCGCACGCCCGCCGCCAATCGCAAAACGCCGCAAAAAACGGCCGCCCGGCGCTAAACGCAAACAAGTTTACCGCCAAAAACGCTGCGGCCGCCCGCCGTCAAACGCAAACACCGAAGAAACGCAAACACCGCCGCAAAAAACGCCCACCGTAGGCAAAACGCAAACACTGACGCAATAAGACAAATATGGCGCCCTGCGGCAAATGTGATGCATTCATATCTGCCGTTTAAGCAGCCATTCCTTAATTACAGCGCATCCTAATCGTCCAATGTTCGACAAAGTTACGCACATTCTGCGCTTTGCGGCAAAAATGGCGCTTTGAGACAAACGTGGCGCACTGCAACAAACATGGCGCATTCGTTCATGTCGCTTAACAATTCATCCACCCACCAAATTCTAGCCCAATCGGACTTAAACTTACAAAGTTATGTACATTTGAATATTTCACTATAAAATATATCCGCAACGGAGGTGCCCAGAATTGCACGTGTGCCACGTGACCACCGGTGGTGCAAGCAGGGCTTGTCCCCTTACCGATTGTTTCATTTCAGGCTTCCTGACTGGTGCTGTTTTCGTGCTATAAGGCCACAAGTCGGCAAACACACGATAATCTGGGAGGTACTTGACTCAAACACGTGGCCACGTGGCACGTGCCGGACCTGTGACAGCTTCACCGTTTACGCCACGTTATGACCCATCGACGTAGCCGTCAGCATGTAAGAGTTGACCCCGGCCGGTGTTACCGTCACTGAACAGTGGACGGCTAAACTTAAAAAACGGGAAAATTTAGGGAAATTTCACCGTTCGAATATATAATTTCCCTAGAATTTTAAATTTTTCATTTTACAAAAAATCCGAGATAGCAGTTTTGTAGCCCCCTTCATTCTGTGTCTCTACCCGTTTTCAGATCGACCCTATCATAAAAACTGACAACCTGACGGCTATTTCCCCCATTCCTTGCACTTCACAATGTTGGTGTATTTAAGCACAAAAATTAACCCCGTGCCACGGCACGTGCAATAGCACGTGCGCCACGTGACCACTAGTGCGACAAGCTGGACTCATCCGGTCACCGGCTGCACTGATTTGGTGTCGCTAGCTGAAGTCGTTTCCGCGCCATAGAACCCCGAGTTGGCCAATGTCGGATTTTCCCGGAGGTTACCCCATCAAACACGTTTGCACGTGGCACGTGCTTTTCAATCGCCCCATATCTGACCCATACCATGTGGTAGCCGACACCCCGGGGCACAACATATTGGAACATTTTCCAAATCTAACGTGGAATTTTTTTGCAAAATCGATTTGAAAATAATTTTTCGAATTCGCCATAGGCTCAACATGGGGTAACTGTTCGTGACGATTACCCGAAATTTTGTCAATTATATTTTAAATAATTACCACCGTCAGTTGGGGTGCCTGCCCGAGATCCGACCCTAAAAATATCAGCAAATATAATTGACGAAATTTTTCGCAAATCGAATTTCCAATTTTCCCCCATGTTAACCCTATGGGAAAATGCACGTGCCGATTACCCCAAAACGGGTTAATTATATTTCAAGCGACCGATGCCAGCCGGTAGCTCCCCGATACGGGACCAAACGCTGAAAATGGCAAGAAATTCTACCGTGCCGTTTTCGAGGGTATCAAGATGACCCAAATCGCGGCCGAAACGCTAAACACCCCCCTAGAGAGGTAGCTCAGGTTGGGATTTTCAATAGAAAATCACAATTCTAAAGAATAGTGATTGTTCTTAATTGAAAAGTCCCAACCTTCGGATACTGAAAATGGCAAGAAATTCTACCGTGCCGTTTTTCTCGGAATCAAAATGTCCTAAATCGCGGCCGAAACGCTAAACACCCCCCTAGAGAGGTAGCTCAGGTTGGGATTTTCAATAGAAAATCACAATTCTAAAGAATAGTGATTGTTCTTAATTGAAAAGTCCCAACCTTCGGATAGGCCCGGGCAGCGCTTGTCGAACAGCACTGCGGATCCGAAGGTTGGGACTTGAATTGTGAAAAACCGCCCGCCCGCCGCCAAACGCAAAACCGCAAAGCCGCAAAACGCAAACGCAAACTTCGCAAAAACAATCGCCCGCCCGCCGAAAACCGCAGAAAAAACGCCGCAAAAAACGCCCGTCCGCCGCAAAACGCAAACACAGCCGCCGCAAAAAAAACCGCATCGCCCGCCGCCAACCGCGCAACGCCGCAAAAAACGGCCGGCCGCCGGCAACCGCAAAACGCCGCAAAAAACGGCCGGCCGCCGCAAACCGCCGCAAAAAACGACCATCCGCCGCAAACCACAAAACGCCGCAAAAAAACGGCCGCCCGCCGCAAACCGCCGCTAAAACGGCCGCCCGCCGCCAAACGCAAAAACACCCGCATCGCCCGCCCGCCCGCCGCCAAACACAAAAACCGCAAAAAACGCAAACACCGCCGCAAAAACGCCCGCAACGCACGCCCGCCCGCCGCCAACCGCAAAACGCCGCAAAAGCGGCCGCCTGCCGCCAAACGCAAACACCGCAAAAAACGCAAAAATAGCCGCCCGCCGCCAAACGCAAACACCGAAAAAAAAAACGCAAACACCGCCGCAAAAAACGCCCGCCGTAGGCAAAACGCAAACACTGACGCATTAAGACAAATATGGCGCCCTGCGGCAAATGTGGTGCATTCATATCTGCCGTTTAAGCAGCCATCCCTTAATTACAGCGCATCCTAATTGTCCAATGTTCGACAAAGTTACCCACATTCTGCGCTTTGCGGCAAAAAATGGCGCTTTGAGACAAAAGTGGCGCACTGCAACAAACGTGGCGCATTCGTTCATGTCGCTTAACAATTCATCCACCCACCAAATTCTAGCTCAATCGGACTTAAACTTACAAAGTTATGTACATTTGAATATTTCACTTTATAATATCTCCGCAACGGAGGTGCCCAGCTGAACACGTGTGCCACGTGACCACTGGTGATGAAAGCAGGACCTGTCCCCTCACCGACTGACCCAATTTAGTGTTCTTGGCTGGTTCTGTTTCCACGCTATACGGCCACCAGTTGGCCAAAACACCATTATGTGGGAGGTACTCGGCTCAAACACGTGGCCACGTGGCACGTGCCGGACCTCTGACAGCTTAACGGCTCACGCAACGTCATGACCAATATAAGTTGCCATCGGCATGTAAAAGATGACCCCGGCCGGTGTCACCGTCTCTGAACAGTGGACGGCTAAACTTGAAAAACGGGAAAATTCAGGGAAATTTCACCTTTCTAATATATAATTTCCCTAGAATTTTAATTTTTTCATTTTACAAAAAATCCGAGATAGCAGTTTTCTAGCACCGTTCATTCTGTGTCTATACCCGTTTTCAGATCGACCCTATCTTAAAATCTGACGGCCTGACGGCTATTTCCCCCATTCCTTGCATTTCACAATGCTAGTATATTTAAGCACCAAAATTGACCCCGTGCCACGGCACGTGCAATAGCACGTGCGCCACGTGACCACTGGTGCGACAAGCTGGTCTCATCTGCTCCCCGGCTGCACTGATTTGGTGTCGCTGGGTGGAGTCGTTTCCACGCCATAGGACTCCGAGTAGGCCAATGTCGGATTTTCCCGGAGGTTCCCCCATCAAACACGTTTGCACGTGGCACGTGCTTTTCAATCGCCCCATATCTGACCCATACCATGTAGTAGCCGACACCCCGGGGCACAACATATTGGAACTTTTCCAAAATCTAACGTGGAATTTTTTTGCAAAATCGATTTGAAAATAATTTTTCGAATTCGCCATAGGCTCAGCATGGGGTAACTGTCCGTCCCGATTACCCGAAATTTTGTCATTTATATTTTAAATAATTACCACCATGAGGTGGGGTCCCGGCCCGAGATTCGACCCTAAAAATATAATTCATTTCTAACGTGGAGTTTTTGCGCAAATCGAATTTCCAATTTTCCCCCATGTTAACCCTATGGGAAAATGCACGTGCCGATTACCCCAAAACGGGCCCATTATATTTTATGCAACTTTGCCACAAGGTAGCTCCCCCATAGGGGACCAAACGCTGAAAATGGCAAGAAAGTTGACCGTGCCGTTTTCGAGGGATTCAAAATGACCCAATTTCCGGCAGAAACGCAAATGTCCCCCTAGAGAGGTAGCTCAGGTTGGGATTTTCAATAGAAAATCACAATTCTAAAGAATAGTGATTGTTCTTAATTGAAAAGTCCCAACCTTCGGATAGGCCCGGGCAGCGCTTATCGAACAGCACTGCGGATCCGAAGGTTGGGACTTTAATTGTGAAAAACCGCCCGCCCGCCGCAAAACGCAAACACCGCAAAACGCGCAAAACGCACGCCCAAAACGCCAACGCAAATGCCGCAAAAAAAACAAAAAATCGCCCGCCCGCCGAAAACCGCAGAAAAAAAAAACTCAAAAACGCCGCAAAAAATCAAACCGCCCGCATCGCACGCCAAAAAACGCCCGTCCGCCGCAAAACGCGAACACCGCAAAAAAACGCAAACACCGCCGCCGCAAAAAAAACGCCCGCTGCCAACCGCAAGACGCCGCAAAAAACGGCCGCCGCCGGCAATCGCAAAACGCTGCAAAAAATGGCCGCCCGCCGGCAACCGCAAAACGCTGCAAAAACGGCCGCCCGCCGCAAACCGCAAAACGCCGCAAAAAAAACGGCCGCCCGCCAGCAACCGCAAAACGCCGCCCGCCTCAAACCGCCGCAAAAAACGGCCGCCCGCCGCAAACCGCCGCCCGCCGCCAAACACAAACACCTCAAAAAACAGAAATACCGCCGCAAAAAAACGCCCGCCCGCCGCCAACCGCAAAACGCCGCAGAAACGGCCGCCCGCCGCAAACCGCAAAACGCCGCAAAAAAAACGGCCGCCCGCCAGCAACCGCAAAACGCCGCCCGCCTCAAACCGCCGCAAAAAACGGCCGCCCGCCGCAAACCGCCGCCCGCCGCCAAACACAAACACCGCAAAAAACGGAAATACCGCCGCAAAAAAACGCCCGCCCGCCGCCAACCGCAAAACGCCGCAGAAACGGCCGCCCGCCGCGAAACGCAAACACCACAAAAAAAAAACGGAAAAACGCCCGCCCGCCACCAGACGCAAACACCGCCGCAAAAAACACACGAAGTCCGCAAAACGCAATTACTGACCTATTAAGACAAATATGGCGCCGTGCGGCAAGTGTGGTGCATTCATTTCTGCCGTTTAAGCAGCCACCCTCAATCAAAGCGCTTCCTCGGATTTTCCACGAGGTTCCCCCTTCAAACACGTTTCCACGTGGCACGTGCTTTTCAATCGCCCCATATCTGACCCATACCATGTGGTAGCCGTATAAAAATGTCTTATTGTATTGCCCGGCAACGGTCTGTCCTGGCACGTGGCATTATTTTTTAGATAGGTATATCCTGTATGCTATTTTCGTGTAGTAATAAATACAACAAACACTAAGAATAGCTTGAGATAGCGGGATACGTTTAGTGAGATGGTTGCGTGCGAAAGTTATTTTTAACAACAGTTAGCTGCTAGAAACGTGCTGGGTATCAACAATTATCAAGCGTCAAGAAGTCTCATTATAAAGCGCAATACAAGTCGTACATTTATGATCGTATGAGACGTTCTGCATTGATCTTATAACCACTTTTCAAACAGACAAAATAGAAACTAAAAAAGTAATTATGCAGCGAACTACAATGTGAACTTCATTCGACGTCAGGCAACCATCTCTCCGGGGGCGCCACGAGGAGGCATCCCACAGTGTGGCATATCGGCAAACACAGATCTGCTGTAGCAGGTGAATATTATTTACCCTGCCGATGGCATTGGCAGCAATAGCCGATATTCCCACTGTCCGCCCCCATAAATTTTGCCTGTGGCAATGCAAGCCACTCCATTCATTATGAATGGTTTACCTTATTGTTCAACATCAAAACTAATAATGGGTCAGCTACTCAGGACGAGTCAGCATCACCTAGCCTTACGTAACATACATTGCTTTTTTGCGAATAGTTGATGAATGCGTCTATAGCTTCAATTTAAAATTGGACGTCATTTACCCCAAGAAAAGCTTTTAAAAGAATTTTACTCAATTAGATAGTGACTACTTCAAATTTGGCGAATAGTTTGCTGAATGGATGCCAATGAGATAGGTCATTAGAACGCTTCTTTGAAGTTTCATATTTAGACATTGCAGCCACTACAAAACGGTTATATCGGGGATCAAAACCCAAACGGAGCTAGGAATCTGATGCAACTCGCTTTTGTACCTTTCTTGACGTAACTACACTTAGTTTGCATAATACGTTCGTGGAACTGGGATAAACTTATTATATTACTGACACGTTTATATTGGGGGATCAAAAGCCGAACGGAGATACAGCCTGATGCAGCTGATGCATTGTACGTGTCTTGACGTAGTTAGGATTAGCTTTCAAAAGAAATGGAGCTGGTTTAACTATACATTTTTGCCCAAAGTACAAGATAGTTATTGACGTCCCAAAACCTGCCATAACCAACAAATTTAACTAAAGAAGAAATTAGGTACATGCATTCTCAAATAGACCATGCGAGCACACAAGCAAGTCATGCAAGCACGTAAGTTTTTTTTTATTTTTTTTTTAGGGTGGCATGCAAGCACGGAAAGTTTTTTTTTTGTGGAAAATGGCATGTGACTCAGGGCTGCGGAGTCGATGGATTTTCGGCGACTCTGACTCCAACTCCGACTTTCAAAAACCAACTCCGACCCCGACTCCGCGCAGAAATGTCGACTCCGACCGACTCCAACTCCCGACTCCGACTCCGCAGCACTGCCAGGACAGCGGAGTCGATTGATTTTCGGTGACTCCAACTCAGACTCCAAATCCAGTTTCCAAAATCGACTCCGACTCCGCCTCGACTCCGGGCAGATCTGTCGACTCCGACTCCGACTCCGCAGCCCTGCGAAGCACCAGGGCTGCGGAGTCGATGGATTTTCGGCGACTCTGACTCCGACTCCGACTTTCAAAAACCAACTCCAACCCCGACTCCAACTCCGCGCAGAACTGTCGACTCCGACCGACTCCAACTCCGCAGCACTGCCAGGACAGCGGAGTCGATTGATTTTCGGTGACTCCAACTCCGACTCCAGATCCGGTTTCCAAAATCGACTCAGACTCCGACTCGACTCAGGGCAGATCTGTCGACTCCGACCGACTCCGACTCCGCAGCCCTGCCGGAAGCACACATGCAATCGTACAAGCAAGCACACATGCATGACATGCAAGCACGGAAAGTTTTTTTTGTTTTTTTTTTTGTTTTTAATGGAAAATGACATGCAAGCACAAATGCAATCTCTGACTCTGAGTGTTGGAATTGGAATAGATTGCTTCATGTCGTTTCGTTTTTAGCCTACCTAAGGTTCAGTAAACCCCCTCATTGGTTAATTAAGGCGACAGGGTGGGGGATAGCAGTCTCCAGGCAGAGTTTAGTCACCTCCCCACTAACTGCCTACCTATTTCCGTTGACATGCCAGCACAAGCATCACCTGACACACTCGGCGGACCAAGCTGTTCGGCTAGCCAGCTGCATGTCACATTTAACGCACGTAGCGCCACCTAACGCATCTCCCACGCCTGGGCAAGGTTCCGTAAGCTCACACCTTGGAGACTGCTATGGGAGAAGAACAATGAGCGGGGACAGTGCAGCCTCGAGATTTTTCACGTATGTACTTATTTTCAGGCTCTTTACATCCTCCTACCTAGGTATAATAGAATGAACGCCTAGCGACCTAGTACCACTTTTTTGACAGCTTCCTACCAGTGACGCGTATTGACCAGCTGGTGCATACACCATGAGCGTTATTAATGGCACTGGACCAGCGTAAAAATGTGCAGTTGTGCACTGCTGATGGGTGTGTTAAGGAAAGAAACTCCGGAAGCTCCTACGGTAGAAAGGGCTAAGGGCAGAAAGAAAGAAATACCGGTTGGCCTAGGCCTCCCAGACCCCGAATTCAACACCGACCTAACTGTGTGATATTCTGCTTCCAAACACGTAACGTAACCTGCTTGTGGAGCCCATTGACACGCGCGTGACCAAGTGTCGGTCATCTTCTATCCGATGAACAGATAACATTACTGTGCAGGCCTACCAGTTTTGCGACCCCTCTTGGCGGGTCGTCCGCGATTAACTGAAGTGGACGCTGACCTTTTAGCCCCGGTTGAAGACCGCTTACGCTTGGGAACACTCATCTCTAGCTGTCTGTGTTTGGACTGAGTCAAATAGATGGGCTTGGCGAGTATCAGGCTTTCTTCTGTAGCTAACATTTTGTTTATAACCGCTACGACTTCCACCATTTCTACATGTCTGCCGGAAGCAGCGAGACATTGCAAAACAATTTCACCTACGTCCTGAACATGATGCTGCCTCCACGCCCTGTGTACGTAATCTGCAATTAAATTTTGCTCCCGTGACCATTCAGCTCCGCCCTCTATCTCTACGTAAAGACGCCACGTTTTGGCGGCATTAATGCGCATTTGGCGCTCAAAAATTTCTGCTTCAATGACGTCATCATTAAGACGCTGAACATTTATTTCCTGCGCGGTGGGCCATTCTGTCTCAGGAATGTACATGTGCTTTGGATGTTTAACGCGCGAAACTACGACAGTCCAAAAGCCCGGATTGCCCACCCATTCCTTTACTTTAACTTCTACCCGAGACAAAGTGGCACCCTGACCTTTAAAGCCGGTAAACGCGCTGCCCCCCTCGAGCGGAAAACCTACGCGAAATTCAGAACAGTTACCTTCAGAAACAGCGCTACCCTTTTTGCGAGATGCGCGGCCGCGTTTCACTGCACGGATGGGAACAAGATCATCTGCGTCTTCTATGCCTAGAACGTTTTGACCACCGTTGGCGGTATAGCCAGGAACACGAACGACAATAAACTCGGGCAAATGAGGCGCACACTTTGGTGTGCGCAAAACTAGCTTAACAGGGTCCGCGGTGGCCACTAGTTCATTCAGACAGTTACCCTCTACATCATTGCCATTTACTTTAACGATGACGCTTCCCACCGGCACCTGATAGACGTTTTCCCTATCTGAATGGGGCGTGTCGATAGGCTCCACAAGTGTCTCACCTTCAACACGTACTTTTTCAGCAAAGTCGCGACGGCTAATAGTCACGAGCAAATCATCTTCTAGATATAGGGGACCCACAAACTCTACCTGAGACCCGTTAAATAGCCCGAAGCTGGGTGCTACGTTTTCTAACAACATCAGCGGCAGACCCCTACACGCAAAGAGAACCGAAGGCACCGCGCGAAACTCTTTTGCCGATAATTTTTGTAATTTCTGAGCCTTCCTGGCTGGAATGTGCTGTGAATTTACGGCCATGACGTGAGCGCTCTTATCTGCAGCAAAATTAACCAGAGCACGAGCATTATCGGACTCTACTGTTGAGCGGTTTGCGGCCCACTCACTAAACCAGTGATACCCATGTAACGTTATAGCACATTTCCACGCAGGATCGGCAGACATGTCCTCAGTTGTGGCACAGTTTTCCTTGAGCCACTGAAGTTTTTCCGGGGTGGCCTTACCGTATCTCATAGAAGGAAGAATCTCCCTAGTAAATTTTGCGGCTACTTGGTCATTTTCAACAGTACGACGCACCTCATTTAAATAAACAGTTTCATAGTCGCCGTCGTACGCGGCGGCGCGAAAACGAGCTACTTCCGCACGAACGCGGTCACTAAGATCAGCGCGGTTTACACCTAGCGTTTTTCTCCACGTTTCATACCCTGGCAAAGTGTCCAGCGCCGGCATTCTGAATAATTCACGGAAAGCTGCCATACCCAAAATAGACGCCTCACAGCATGCATTACCGTCATCCGAGCGCTGACGCAAGCTCCAAATAGGAACATCCCCGATTGGAAAAATTTGCGCTGGATCACCGACAAACAGGACACCTATGTGATCCATGTTAACACCTGCCTGACCGAGACGCTGCATTACCCAACGCATCATGCGACGCTGAATCATTGAAAACTCGTCAAAAATTATCAAGCCTAGCTCAGTACTAAGGCTATCACAAAGTTGCGAAAAGCGACGGCTATCCTCGGCCAGCGGCTCGTCCCCTGTTTGGCCCACGCTGATGGCGTATAAACGATGGATGGTAGTGGCGCCGTGCGCCATGTGAAAAGACGCACATCCTGTCGGTGCAGACAATTTAACTACATCTGTCCACTTAGCAAAATCATCACCTAACATTTCACTAAGCTGATGCACGGCCGAACGCAAAGTGAAAGATTTGCCGGCACCAGGATCTCCTAGCAGGAACGCGCGCAGTGCCTTCGGCGGCGTTTGCCGCAAGTCTACGATATCCGGTCTGACGGGTGGGACCTGACGCGATGAGCCCGCCAGCCGCCACTGCTTCACCTGCCTATCGTATGAATCCCACTGGCGACGCGAGCAAGCAAATTCCCTCTGTTGCGTTAAATAGCGCTTTAAAACCGCCGACAGCACGCGCTGACGCCCCGAGAGGGCAGCCAGCGGTGCGTGTGCGACGTCTCCTGTACCGCTAGCGACTAGCCTACGATAATTGCGACGCACTAGGTCGGGATTAACTGGCCTGTCTCCTAGCCAGTCTGCTTGAAAATCAAAGCCAGCCGGATTGGCAATGCCGGCCGCGGCCACCCCTGGTACGCAATTTGCTTCCCCATCATCCGCCGACCTATCATCCCCCCGATTACCTAGCATTGCGTCTAGAGCCGTCTGATAAAAACGATCGGGCAAACGCGTCGCATTCGCCTCCGGCTCCACTGGTTCATTTTGTTCTAAAATAACTTGATCTTCGGGATCTGGGTCGTCGCTATCCGACGACTCGGACGCACTCGAATCGTCGTTGGCGTCAGACGGGTGAAAATGATTATAATACCGCCGCACAAAAGCCGGAACGTCTAAGCCTGTTGACAGCAGACGGTGGTACCTACAGATCCAATGGATGCACACCTCAGCCGGTGAAGCCTGCTGAGACGGCATCAGGTCCTCTGCAAGCAAGCAGGGTTCACACCAAAGAACAATATCGCGGGCGTATTTCCAGAAGCCCTGCCTGGACGGATTGGCGCTACTTTTACCGTAGTGTGGAGTCAGACGGACGCACACACGTGACCCGCAAACCTGGTGACGCCGACGCCCAATTGTCATTACCTTTTGATCACCTATCTTTTTCTCAGAGACTACAAAAGTATCAAAAAATTGACGAACCGACATGACACGCTGAAACTCGTCGGCAGCTATGCCGCCATGATGCACATTATCATTTAGACGCGCGTTGAAATGCTCCAGACGGCTAGCAAACACATACTCTCCGGCATCTTCCGCAGAAATTGGCCGCAGAAGGCGAGTACCACTAAAGCCGAAACCGCGCGCGCGAATATTCCTATACAGCAGAGGCAGCTGCCAATTTTTGTGCATTGCCTGAAAGATTGATTGACACCTAGCCGACGAAACTGCATTATACATTCTCATAACTACGCCAGCGTCTATATTTGCGGTGGCGCCGCGCGTCTCCAGAGCCGTAAGAAGAACATCGGCCGGAGTTCGCACGGGAGCAACTGGCTTAAAGCCGTACTTTAGCGCGTATTCTACGTTAGCATCACCTGACCCAATTGCCAACTGCATTGTGAAAGAAAAGGCTACACCATCGTCTGTAGTTACGCTTTCCCAAACGACAGACGGCGGCCGCGCCAGCCACGCCGGCACGACCGCTTTATCGTCTACGTTATTCAAAATGTGCAAGACGGCGAATGGATCATGCCCTCCCATCCACACGTCATTGCACGCCGTTTCACACTGTTTTATACGCCTATCGTGAGAGTCTGACGCAACGACCGATTCAGTCCGAAGACGACGAGGCATCCGCCTTTTGCACCGAACAACCTCTTTCTTCACTGGTGCCGCGTTAGGATTTACTCTACGTGCTTCCGCGGTGGCTGCCTTGTCGACTTTCAGACGTTTAACTGCACATCCGTCTTTCAGCGACGGTGCTGTACCCCTACCGCTGTGACCCGTGTGGCGAAGTGTGCCGTTAATTACGCTCACATACAGCTGGTCAATATAAGCAAAGTCACCGGAGGACATGGCCCTATCGAGCTCGGCGGCCATTCGCGCGCGACAAACGGTTGTTTTCCTATCGTAGGCAAATTCAAATGTGCGCCGACCACCCTTAGTAAAGCCCGCGTTCCAATTTGTGTACATGTTCTCAATGCGCCTAATGTAGGACTGCTGACAAGACTGCCACGCCGCGCGCACCTGTGTCTCGACCGCGCTGCGGGACGTGTCCCGTGCCAGCGTTGGGTCCTCGTTGCGCGCCGCGCGGTCAATCCTTTCAGCCTCAATGCGAAGCTGAACCTGAAGACGATGCAAGAAAGTAGAAAACGATTCACTAATTATATTACGGTGAATGTGAGGATTGGCGTTCGCGCCCCACTCCGCACGCACAATATGGTACGTGGCGGAGTAACGCACGCGCGCCAACGCAAGGGTGTCCATTTCCCCAATGAACGCTGTGACCCACGAAACGATGCCCGGATGCTTAAGGGTGTTGGCAAATCGAGCGTGTAAATACTGCTCGTCACTAAGTGTTTCGCTGGCGGCTGCGCCGTCAGACAGACGATGAATAGCGGGATGGTGGTTATACGGGACGGCCCTAGTTTGCCAAAGATGAACTACGAGCGGAATGTCACCAACCCGCCATGACGGCGGGTCTTCTAGATCACGAATAGCGCCTATCATTTCGTGCTTGTGTGCACGCCAAAATGCATCCGAATCATCCAATTTTGTTTGAAAACAGAGCAGAGAGCGAGCCAGCGTGCGGCACAATTGGGGATCGTCTACTAGCTGCTGTTTTGTGGGGAGACCATCTGGAAAATCGGTCAGATTTAGAGCGACGGTGGCATCGCGATTTGAAGAGTCCCTACTCTTTTGGTTGCTTATTACAAATTGTAGCTCAATGTTACCCTCGGATTCTGGCTGCTGGGCTAGCCAGTGCAAATACGTCTGACGCCAAGTCGTTATCGGTTGGCGAATAAGAACAGGCCGCTCCTGAAACGGGTCGGCATCACCAGTTAAAAAGACGTCTGGAAAACATAGCTGAAAATAGCCGGGCGTCCACTCCGGCAATGGATGTTCGCGGTCCGCCGGAGGCATGCTAATACGGTGCAAGGCTGTCTGTGCCAGTCCTCGCTGACGAATGTCCTCCGGCCGTTCACTTTCGGGTGCGGCAACGCCGCCTACCGCCACGCCGCTGGCTCCGCCCTCGTCATTACCAAATTCACGGCTTAGAATTTCGAGTTCCTCGCAGCACATCAGCAGAAGCGTAGAACCGCGAGGAACAGTGCCTGCCGCCTCGTCTTCGACGGACGGCGCTAACAACCAGTGACGCTCCACCGCGCACTGAACTACGTGTCGTATCGTTACGTTAACATCGTCATCGTCGCCCGACCCGTCGTCCCGTGACTCCCTGACAGCATTGCGAATTTCATCCCAAAGATTTTTCAAGCAAGTCTCGCTCGTGTCCGCGCCCTCACCCCCGTGCTCCAGTGAGTAGCTGGTGCGGAGTATGTCCGCCATCGGAAAGCCCGACTCTAGCCAGTTAACAAACTGATTAAAATGTAAAACTTTATTTACGCGCGCGTGAACCTCATCTACGTTAAGTACGCGCAGACCGTGTGGCTGGCAGGGACGGTTGCGTTCGGGAAGGCGACTCTGAAGCTCCCGCAAATTTTCATTGGAAAATGGCACCCACTGCTCGGCCACGAAGCGATAGAAGGGCCGCGTGTTTCGCGGGTTGTACTTGCACGGCATTAGCCTTTCCATGAGGTGCCTAGCTTTTAGAATTGTCTCCATGTTAACCATAGCCTCGCAATGGGTGCCGTCACGCCTGTTTTGCTGAACGACAATGAACGGCAGCTGAGCAAAATCGTACCAAGGCAGACGCGCGGCTTGGACGGGACGCTTCATGGGATAGCAAATTGATCCGTGCTTTGTGAAAGGTACGTTATTGGCCCTGGATCTGAGCACGGCAACAGTAAGATGAACGGGGCGCAGAATCATGGTTTCCGCACGGGTCCACGAATTAACAAAGAGACGGTACTCATCATCACCATAAACGTCAGTAGACATTAAATTTCGTGCAGAATAGGGGCAAATGTGAGTACGGGGACCATTTAGCTCCTCAGAATCCTGACTATCGCCGGCAACGTCTGCCATATCGGCAGACGCACCGGCCTGTGAAGACGGCAGCGACTGGTCCGTGTCGGACACAAGTGGTCGCGGCACGATATTATTCAAAGGGTCAATTTGGAATGAGGGGGAACACGTTACGCAGACGCCTAAGGCCTCGCGGTCAGTTAAAATGGTGCCGTTGGCACCGAAAAATTCCGGATCTAACCTAACCGTACACTTGTTATCTCTACGCAAAATTTCTGAATTTGACAGCGCGTCGTCTACGATACCTCCCGGCACGAGCTGGACCATGTTGCCGCGTTCCGGGACACGAACTACCCAGCCCGGATGTGGCAGCCCTGGCGTTTGTTTTTTACAAATGATACAACGAACTTGACGAAGCGAATCATACACGGCATGCAAGTCTCTGAGCACCTGCAAAGAGCCTACGGTTAACTCTACCGACGGATCCTCGTGATCAATGCCGTCCCCAATAGGATCGTGCCAAGCCTGACAACACTTGGCCTCGCGCGGAGTGGCCACCGTGAAGCGAGCGGCCGTGAAAGGTAAGTTCCGCATTGCCTGAAAACGTTTACGGCGCGACATTAAACCTACAGTTACTTTACCTACCGGTGAGGTCCGCGTCACGAGCGAGCCGCGGTCACGCCACACGACGGATCCCGAATCCCCGCGATGGCAGTAGGAACCCATAATTTGATTTTCCTCCTTACAATCCCCAGAGTCCAGTACCCGCAATGTCTGTAGCCGGATGACGGCCGGCGGCAAATGGTCACCGAGCTCGCTGACTGCTAACGCTACCCATGTTGAGGGTTTCTCTTGGCGGCTGCACTGCGCAATGTCTATGGCTGTGCCGCAGGTAGTACCTACCAGACGGTCACAAGTGAACTTTATGCTTTGTTTCCCACCGGCGTAGGTGTAAGAACCTAACGGATATTTGGCGGCAGCTCTGCCATCTATCACGCGAAGTTTATTACATTCACAGCAGCGACGAATGAAAAAGATTGGGAATTCACGACCTACATCGTCGCTGCTGACGTCTGCGATCTGCTGAGAACCGGCGAGCGGCGGACGGTTACGACCGCCGCCCGGCGCACTAGCCTGATGTGAAGTAAATTTAAGGTCATAATCTACGCGAGCACTGTAAGCCCTATCCTCATGGCATTGGGGACCCGCAAAAGTTTCAAAGAGGTGAGTATACCGGGCATGATTTTTCCTTATTTTTTCATGAACCTGCCTAAGCAGCTGCTCAAAGTGCTGCTCGGACATTGTGTCCGTCTGAGGATTGGCCTGAAATTGCTCCCACCCGTCCCGGCCGTACACATTAGAAAATTCTTCCTGGAATGTAGTCTTTCTATAATACATATACCACCCCCTGCCGTAATAGTGAAGCCTAAGCAAATTGTAGGCGTCCTCCCAACGCTGTGGACCCCTATGTGGCTCCAGACCCTCCTCCTCTACGCAGCGTGAATGCATTGAATAGTAACGGTTAACTTCACCAATAATTTTCATGAAAAGATATTCGCTGTCAAGTACGTCTGCCACTGAGTGACCAGACTTCTTCGCAAAATCTTTGAACCTCAACCAGGAATAGAACCTGAAGTTAACAAAACTACCACGAGTCGGGTCGCAAAAACCCCGCCTACAAAGATTGCACCAAAGGGTCCGACGCCGCTCCCCTATCTCACCGGTTAGATAGGTGATAACCACCTTCGTACTATCCCTGTACGCCCATGGGCCATTAAGGTCGGATGTTACGCCTAAAAGATCTGTCTGAACGGATTCTATAACTATATCGCTATTGCTGCGCTCCTCCAGCTCTTCGAGCATGGCGCGTGTCAAAAATGAAACTCTATTCAAATCTGAGGGGTTGATTGGCCTAGATGACAAGGGACGATTTATATCTGGTTCGCTGTGCACTGATGGTGCACTTTCCCTATCAGACCCTACCTCGGGGGGTGTCTGACACGCACTGTTTTTTGAACGCGTACCCTCCACGATTTTGTCTGCGGGTGTCTCCCTGGCAGCGGTCACCTGCTCATTTGAAGGAGCGCTGCCAGTCGAAGGGCGCCTAGTAAACCGCCCCCGTTTACTTCCCTTTCCCCTTCCTCCAGGGCGTCGGACGTTATCATGTGAGGCCGATTGTTTATCAGCCGGGGAAGTCGTTAAAACGCTAACGTCAAAAATATCTGGACTTACACTACGGGACGGCGCCCGCTTTGCTGATTTCCTACCTCTGTTTCCCCTACCGTGACCCCGCAAAACGCCACGGGCCCTTCCCCTACCCGCGGGCCTGCCTACACCACTCGATTCCGGCTGAACCACTACTGCCCGCGGGGGGAACTGGATCTGCGGGGCGCCGTCTTCAAGAATATCTACAGTTACAGCACGATTGGGAGAAAGCCCGTTTTCAACCATCCCACCCCTGCCACGACCGCGCTTAGCCCTACCAACCTCGACCCACGGCGCATCAGCCGGCTTCTGAGCCTCGGAGCCGACTACGGTACTAGCTACTGGTTCGTCTACTGGCAAGGGTGACTGTGCACTGTGTGCAGACGGCAGCGTCAGCACTGAGCTCGACACTTCGGCCGCGGCGACAATTTTCTCTGGGGCCGCTGAGGTGGAAACTACAGGGGAAGATACGACAGGCTCAGATGGAGCCGGGACCGCCTGACTGATACCTACACTACCTAGCACGAGATCGAACGCCTCCTTATGGGAAGCGAACGTTCTCTTGCCCCTACCACGCATCGTCTTACCCGTCTTTGAGCGTTTGGGTCGGCGCGAGACGGACACCGGAGGGGTCTGGGCGCTTTGAGTGGAGGGTTTCTCGACCTGCGTTTTGCGGGTCACCTGGGACGGCTGAGGGGATGATGACCTAGGCGGCACAGCATAGAGGTCATAGTGACCACCGTCTATTACCCCCGTGTACCGCACATGAATTTCGGGGTGATCCGGGTTCCCATGGCGCTGCATAACCTGCCCATTGCGCCAGACGACGATGCGGCGCCTCACGACGGCAGCCGCCGCGGTCAGCTCCGGCTCGGCGCCCCACTCTGCCCTTGGAATCACCCTTCTATACAGATACTCTTCAAAATCTCCTACGATGAACCCCTCAAAGTCTGCGCGGTTAGCCCACATGTACGTCACTACCATGAAACGCAACATTTCCGCGTCGATGACCCCACCTCCGACGCCGCGCGAGATAGCATGGAACATACAGTCCCCATCCATGGGCATGTTGATGATGTTTAGGTTCTGGGGGCCACTTCCCGTTTTGACTACCTCCGCATAGGTGTTAAGCGCCATTTTGTTTTTGTTTTGTTTTTAATTAAATATAACTAGAACAAAAAGCCAACTGGCTAACTGATCTGCCAACAAGTGCAAATCCAAGCGAGAAAAGGCTCGAAAAATTGAGATACGTGCAGGAAAGGAACTACAAACTGGCGCAACAGGCGCAAACAACAAGAGGAAGTTGGCAGTTGTGTGTGGCCGTGTGCCTCTCAGAACTGCTCGGCAGACAGGACAGGACAGGCCTGGAAAAGGAAACATCCCATCAGATGTTAGGACCGCTGAGATACATTCTTGTGGGGCGACATCCGAGAAGGGACACGGTTGGGGACACTTATGGCTTATGAGTTGTAGCCACAACTGCAAGGTAGGAGGGGGGAGGAGCAGTGGAGGCGGAACACCTTCAATTAAGGGGGGCACTGCCGACCTTTGATCCCATTCTTTCCATGCAACGCCCATAGGGCTAACGCCCCTAGGCCTAATGGCAGCGTGCTGCTAGCGCATTTCGACTCCAGACTGTGGCAGTGTTGGAGATACGAATCTGTTGATGTCTCCATAGCAAGGCTGCGGAGTCGATGGATTTTGAGGTGACTCCGACTCCGACTTACAAAATCGACTCGGACTCTGGACATTGCTCATTGCGTCCATATAATCAAATCAATTTTTCATCTTGGCTGAAGCGATCCTTTGCGCAATGCGCATTCCAAGTCTTTACGTTGCAAACAGTTCTTTTAAAATAACAAGCAAAAACAGGTTTTGACGCAGCAGTCGTCTTCAGTTTCTATTTCAATGAAAACGGTCGTCCAAAACAGGGTATGTAAGTTTGATTCTGAGAGGTCAACGTGCCAAAGATCGTCAAGCAACCAGATGAAGGACATGGCTTTGAGCCATGCAGTATGAACCAGTGTATATTGAATTAGGTGTGAACTCCGACACCGGAGTCGGAGTTGGTAAGATTTTAATGAGTTCAACTCCGACTTCTGGCAAAACTGCCGACTCCGAATAAAATACAACGCAAAACCAACATGAAATCAATGCTGGATCGATGTCAAAAGTCGGCTGATCCTCAATGTTGACAATCAACCTGGATTGAACTAATTAGGTATAACGCAAAATTAAACGTGAAATCAATGCTGGATCGATAACAAAAGTCTGTCGATCCTCAATGTTGACAATCAACTTAGATTCAACCAATTCTAATGTTGAATCAATGGTGTGTGCTACTATGGAGCCAGCCATTCCAAATGGGGTCCACCTAGGCTAAAAGAAGGAATCCGGGCGAAGGTTGGCATGGGCAACATCTGCGCTTTTATTTGGGCTCAATATCTGGCCCATATGGGTTGACCACAAGCTTAAGCTTTTCTAGGGTTCCAACATGAATTCAAAACTCAATCATTTCAGTTTTAACATATCATCATATAGATAACCCATGAATAAATCTTTAAAAAATCAAAATAACGAATGCTGGTTCAGTTTTTCCCTTTACCGGTCTCGCAGAGCATGGGCGTAGGAACCTCACAAAAAGTAGAGAAGGGGAGGGGGCAGAGAAACATCAATGTCACGTTATGGGAGCTCCAATACCCCTATGAAGAAGTTCTTTTTAGTTTTGTGCTCATCTCACCTTGCTAAACGATTTTCTAATCTTAGTACCTATTGTATTTAAATCAAAAATGAAGGTCGTACTTAAAAATGATTGAAAAGAGGGGGCTATGACCCCCCCCCTGTTCCTACGCCTAGGTCGCGGAGGGTTTCTGGGATTGCATGCCATTTGGGCCCCAAACGAGTCCCACCTGGGTCCCAGTTGATATTTATGTTGGCCCCAAGTGGGCTTTTTAGCGAATACCCATGTAAGCCTGAGCTGGAAAGCCCATTAGGCTAAATACAGGCCCATCTGGGCCAAATATGGACCCCTCTGGGGTGCCCAGATGGGACCCAGATGGTTAAAAGTGTAGAAGTCTGAATGAAGATAAAAAACATGATCTGATCTGATTTAACCTTACCTACTCACCTACCAACCTAAAACCTATCAACCTACAACCTGACAATCCATAAAATGCCAACCTACAATATATTCAGACCTTTTAAATACCAATAACCCCAGCTGGATACCCATGACATATCCATCTGAGTCTGTGGTCGGCAGCCTGGATGGGCCCCACTTTGGTGCACACTTGGGGCCTCAAACAAATCACATTTTTAAGAGCAGATACATGGCAAATTT
This sequence comes from Amphibalanus amphitrite, assembly GCF_019059575.1. Taxonomy (NCBI): domain Eukaryota; kingdom Metazoa; phylum Arthropoda; class Thecostraca; order Balanomorpha; family Balanidae; genus Amphibalanus; species Amphibalanus amphitrite. The sequence goes on along the minus strand of NW_024882592.1, from coordinate 2,792 downwards.
AATAAATGCCATTTTCCATAGTTCATTATGGAAATAACTTTTGAATAATAGCAAAGATTTCAAATACTGCTTCACCGACAACAGAGCTAATGCAAAACAGAAGTTGGGAGGCATTGCATCTGATGATTCAATGGCTTTTTTTGTCAGACTCCAGCTGCAAAAGCCAACAAGGCTCTAAGATTATCAAGGATGGCATTCAGCAATTTAACCATAAGGAATTTTAAAATGCTATACACAGCTTATCCAAGTTGCTACGCGCCCTAACCCACAACAACTACGCAGCTTATGCTCGACCACATTTGGATTATTGCATACAGGCAGAGGGGCCACATATGGCACAAGGTGTACACAAGTTTGAAAACGTGTAAAAAAGGTCAACAAAATTGTGCCAATCCATAGTCTCTCTTGTATCAAGAACAACACAAAACTGAGCCTATTGAGCCCAAACAATAGATTACAATGACAAGATCTGATTGAGGTGTACAATATTATAACTGGCTATGTGAACATTGACAAACATCAATTCTTTGAATAGGTAATGAATTACAAGTAGATCCAAGAACAATAGGTCAGCTGTTGAAACTTAGGAAAAGGAGATCTTTGCATCATTTCAATATATATTACTGAACAGCTCTGGGAAATAAAAAATGGAAACCGAGGTCCATAAAATTTGTTGGCATGAGGCGTAGCTGAGTGGTTACCAGATACTTTTTGAAGACCAAGGTTTCCATTTTTCTCCCAGAGCAAGTTCAGTAAGTTATTTCCAATACGTCATTTGGCTATCCATTCACAAACTCACATCTGTATTGTTTCCATCACCTTTAAAGGTATTTCATTATGAAATCACCAGTACTGTAGGCAGTGTTCTAAAATTGGATTTTGGTTGGGTGTGCTGATGAAGAAAAAATATAGGATGAGAAAAAAGAAAGTAAATATCTGAAATATTTTTCCAAAATGGTGTGATGCTTATTTTTATGCCAACTGATAAACCAGGATTTCATGTCAGGATCTTGACAGGGTGTGAAACAAAAGGATGTGGGTGCATCAACTGTCAAGTGACATGTAAACTGGCTGTTCGAATGCATGATACCTTTCTCAGAGATGAAGTAGTCAGTCATTCATATTTTTGGGATGAAAATATTTTCCCCCAGGTGTGCTTTGCCACCAAAAATTCTGAGAAATGGAACACTGCCAGTTCATCAACCCTTGCCGGAAAAGAGTGCGGTAAAGATCACTTGCAATGTTTCCTGCATGGCTAGGATAATGCTTCAGGGATATCTCATCTTGGCATATAGGAAGCGCTCGTGCAGTCTGCCCTAATACCAAATGCCTTACAAAAGTTACGAGCCTAGAGCCCTTTCCCAAATCTTTGACAGAACACGTGGACATGCCATGAGTACCTTAAATGCTTAATCTCAGCATTTTACATCAGCACCTGCACACAATCAAGTGATCCAAGAAAACAAGAGCAGTCTCAAAAATGAGTAGGTAGGTAGGTACGGCCCTCCAGGTATTAAGTGGTTGATTGCCAACACATCACAATAATCGATCTGCATTGATGAATACCTACGTCTAACGGCTAATGAATCCACTGCTGAAATGTGTGCACGAACCCTCTTCTCATTTCTATGAGTCATTTTACAGGAGCATTTGTCATTCAGTTATTTCACCAAAAGCACATAGGCTAACCAACCACTCTTGCTGGAGGGCCGTACCTAGCCTTAAAATTTGAATTATATGGCAGCACCTGAAAACACCCACTATGAAACACTACCCTAAATGCTTTATCTCAGCATTTACATCAGCATCAGCTCAGCATCATGTAGGCAGGAAAATGATTGTTTTCAGCTTCAAGCGGGTTATATATGCGTCGGAATTGCCGCATCATAAACTTCTAGCCATAAATAGCTTCAGCATGGGAGAAAAAGCAAAAAACAACACTATCCATATTTTCCACAAACCAATACCATTAATTTTAGCAGATACATACACTTCATAATGTCAAATTTCCACTTAATATCTATCCGAATAAAATGTCAACCACCTACCTTCTAGCTCATGCCCAAGCAGGCCGTTAGAAGTGGCGGGAACGCCGGGAACGATTACTTTACTGCGGGAACAAGTGTACTTTTTAATTATTCAAATTTTGGGCTGCAAACTGGAGCGACAGACCCTTATTTGTTTATATAAGTTCTTTAATTTTATATTATTAATAAATGGCGCGAAATAAAAAATACTTTACATATTTTCAATGAAACCTATGGTTGCAAAATTATATTATTATTTTAGTCATGATATAATTATGAGCTACAACTTGGCGCATATGTGTCAATAATGATTTATTTGAAGCTTTTTGTAAACACTTTTGAAGTGTGCATATTTTTATCCCCAACAGAAATAACAAACAGGTCTCTGCAATAATGAGAAGAGCAGACATGCCAATGCTCCGAAAAAAATCGACCGATTTTAATAATTTCTGCACAATTCGATAGCGAAGACCAGGATCGCCGTTTTTTTTTCTTTCGGTGATAGATTACTCTGGGCGGACCAACATCAACAAGAGTGAGGACCCAGATTCAGATTCCAGCACCCCCCCCCCCCCGCTAAAAGCAGACGAGCCCATAGGGCTATTCGGTGACGGGTCCCTGCAGCATAGATCTGTGAACTGCGCGCGTCATACTGGGTGACATCAGCCGCCCGGCTCACCCTCCGGCGGCACGCCGGGGCCGAGCGCCGCTGCAGCCTGCCGAGCCTATTCCAACCGTGTGGCGAACCGTGGCGCTGATGGACTG